>NW_022589710.1:40862797-41038135 GCF_004348235.1 Phoca vitulina | reverse complement strand
ATATGAAATCTGTATCTGATCAAGGCTCTAGATCCACCTCTCATTTTACAAGAAATATGAAGGATAGAGGAATATGGTACACAATGCTATGGGAATGTAGTCAATAACATCTAGTGCAGAAAACCCAAGAACAACCTGTTTATTCAAAAATAAATTACAAAGTAAAAAGGAAGTGGAGGGGAAACTCAGAGATTCAGAGATTTAAGATACATATTAACCAATATGTGGACCTTATTTGGATCTTGTTTACAGAAAATACTATATAAACTCCTATCAAACATTAATGGATGTCCATTTAATATTAAATGTGATGTTTCTTCTGCTGCTTGTAAAACTTTAGAAACTTATTCACCTTAATTTCTACAATCTTAGCAGGGGAAGGAGACCTTTCTCACCCTGATACCGAAGATAGAAACCATAATGACATATTAACTACATACAGATATAAAATTTAGTAGATTGAAACCATTGTCTTTTTATAATGAAAGGCATCTGCCAGACATGACAGAAAAACAGATTAATATCCTTAGTATTAAAACAAACAAACAAACAAAAACTCTTCCAAGTCAGCCAGTGAGGCAGAGAAAAAAAATTGCCACACTTGTTTTAAAAATTAGCAAAAAACCTGAACAGATGATTCCTAAAAGAAAAAGAGCTAATGTAGGATTGCCAGATATAATACAAGATACCCAGTTAAATTTGAATTTCAGATGAATAACAAATAATTTTAGATAAACAACAAATAAGTTTTTATTTAGGCCATACTTACACTAAGACATTGTTATTTATCTGAATTCAAATTTCTGTAATTTATATTCTTTTACATTATATTATTCAATTACATCCTTCAAATGTATGTAATTTACAATTTAGGCAATCCTATATTAGTCTTTTTATTTGCCAACTATGGCAAATAAATCAGTAATGATTTATAAATAATGATCAATAAATTGATCAAATAAATTTATCAATAATGATCAGTAAATTTGAGAAAATGATCAAGCTCATTCCCAATCATGCAGCAAGAGTAAGTACAGTGAGAAGAGCAGAGGCTCAGGAGGGCAGAGAGGAACACCAGCACTGTCAGGCAGACCTGGGAGCACCTGGGCCTGGGCTGGAGGGGAGGCGTGGCCTCAGGGCCTCAGGAGGGCAGGAGGGAGGTGGCCAGCAATGCAAGGAGGCAAGGGGGACCGTATGTTTGGCTGAATGTCCCTGAACATGTTCTTCTGGGGAAAGGAAAAGTGTGATCAGCAGCACGGAGCAGAGGACCCCTCAAAGAAGCATCACTTTTATTGCTTGCTCTTAAAACTTTGTTGTGATGTATCCAAATGCATTTTTACCTTTTCTGGAAAACTTTATGACCTATTATGTAATGCATACAAAATGGAATTTAAAAATGCATGTACTCACCTCCAGCTTTAAAAACATAAAACATTACTGATTCAATGCAAGCCTTCCATGTCCCCTCCAGTGTGTCACTTACCCTCCTGCCCTCACACTTAAGTAACCACTAACCTGAGCTTCCGAGTTATTGCCCTTAATTTTCTCATGCATTCTTTACATATGTATGCACTCCTAAACAATCTATTGCTTTTGCATGCTTTCAACCTTTATATAAATAGCATAATGTATGTATTCTTGTATGTTTTGCCTTTTTTCATTCAACATTTTGACTATGAAATTGATCCATAATAATGGTCATAGCTTTAGATTAGCTATTTTTGGTGCTGTGTAGTATTCCACTTTTTGTATATACCATAATTCATATTTCTAGTCTCCTGCTGATGGGCTTTTAGCTGGTTTCCAATGTTGTTATTGCTACCAAACAATGCTGCTATGAACATCCTTAAACATGTGTCTTGGCACATATTTAAGCATGTTTCTCTAGGGCATATACCAGAGTGAAAGTAAAAGGTCAATTCTACAAAGTGATCATGCTAATTTATATTCCCACCAGCAGCAATAAGTACATTTTTACACTTATGTCCTGCTAAGGTTAATTGGAAATTCTCCTTTAAAGCAAACTGAGTTCGGGGCACCTGCATGGCTCAGTCGGTTGAGCGGCTGCCTTCTGCTCCGGTCATGATCCCAGGGTCCCTGCATCAGGCTCCCTGCTCCATGGGGAGTCTGCTTCTCCCTCTCCCTGTGCCTGCCGCTCCCCCTGCTTGTGCTCTCTCTCTCTGTCAAATAAATAAATAAAATCTTAAAAAAAAAAGTTTACGCAAATTGAGTTCAAAGCATGCTGAAAATGAGTAGGAGGCCTGGTGCTAATAGTGACTAAACCTAAAAATCAGCCTAACATGAGCACAGGCTGACTGTCAGATGTAGACTGAATCCAAGGGTATTCAGGCTGGATTGAGACAGGTTTGGGATTTTTTTTTTAAATCACTCATGTTTTAATCTTTATTATTGTCCTCTAAGATTAGAAAAGCTCATCGTAAACAAAATTAGTTTAATAAATACTAAAATACATCTCATGGAAGTGGAATATCCCCATGATAATGAACCATTAACCACATGACTTATAATCCACCCAATTTTTCTATACATAAACCAACTTTTTTTGTTTTGCTCAAACAGGTTCATATATTCTGATTTGCAGTTTACTTTTTTTTTTTACTGTTCAATATATCTTTATAAGGAAAGAATCTACATTTATCGAAAATTCTATTGTTCAATGAACATTTACAAAGCACCTGTTCTTGGGCAGGATAGAGTCTATAAAGAAAATTAAATAACTCCACCATTAAGAGAGTCCCACTCTGAAAGGAAAGAAAATAAGAGATGTAGGTCATTATAATGGCCCCGTTTATCAATCACCTTCTATGAGCCAGGCACTACATTCGACCCTTAATGAATGTGGTAAGCAGAACACCGCACCCCCCCCCCAAAGATGCCCATATCCTAATCCTAATAATGCTATGTTACATGGCAAGGAGGAGTCAGGATTGCTAATCAGCTAACCATAAGATAAGGAGAACATCTGGACTCTCCAGAGGGCCCAATGTAATCAATCACAAGAGTCCTTAAGTGGGGGGAGGAGGAGGAAAGCAGGAGAGTCGGAACCAGAGAGATGGCAGCATGAAAAATCCTTAACCAGCTATTGCTGGATTTGCAGGTGGAACGGGACTACCAACCAGGGAATACAGGCAGTTTCTAGAAGCTGGAAAAGGCAATAAAATGGATTCTCCCCTACAGCCTCCAGAAAGGAGGTGCAGAGAGAACTCTGCTTGGGGCCAGCCTGGGAGGACTGTGTGGAGCCATTCAAATGATGGGCAGAATTCTGACAGACAGAGACGGGAAGGCAAAGAGAGGTTAGGAAATGCGATGTGGTTCCGTACGGCCACAATCTGGGGCGTGTGGTGGTATCGGGCAGGAGGCAGGGCAGGGCGCAACGGCTAGAGACCCATGCTCTCCAGCATGATAGCCACTAGCCATATGTGGCTATTAATATTAACTTTTAAATTAATTGAAATCAAATAAATTGAAAATTCAGTTCCTCAGTTGTGCTAACCACATTTAAATCTTCGACAGCCACGTGTGTCTAATATTGGACGGTGCCGATATAGAACATTACCATCCCCGCAAAAAGGTCCAGCGGACAAAGCTGCAGACAAAGGGAAGTCATTGTGTTCAAGCTGGTCAGTGGCTCTGTGCACCCGAGGGAGCAAGGGGCAGTCTGTCGGCTCTCACAACTTCACCCTCGTACTTACGATCTACTTTTATGTCCTTTCCCCAGCTTGCAGAGTTCTCCAAGAACACATACACAATAAACTCCACCAAAAATACTTAAAACTCCCAGCACTGTCCTAGAGACGCTTATCTAGTCCTAAAAATGAACTATTCTGGGAAGTGGATACAGTTTTTCCCCACTGTCAATACTTTAAAGAAAAAAAAGAAGAAGAAGAACATTCAGCCCTTATCTGAGTCAGATAGATCCATGCTGCCCTGTGAAATGGCTTTTAAAGAGGAAGGGCAGAGCCTCACATTTGCAGAGTATTTGTCAGGTTTCAAAGCATCCGCCGCATTGTCTCCTGGAACCTCAGTCAGTACTGTCCTCCCCGGGTGGGGGGTGGGGGGAGAGGCCTGTCCTGAAGCTCGAGCTTTCCTGAGCAGCCCTTCCCCGCTCGGCAGAGGCTGCCCCACCCTGGCTCCAAAAAAAGGAGGCTGAAATCAATGTCTGGGAAGTACACAGGGCTCCACACCTAACAAGCTTAGATTTCTGCCAAAGTTAAGATTATTTTGTGATCTAGCATTTGAGTTTAGAATGATGTCAGATGCAAAGGGAAATCCAATTAATTGCTATAATGACCCATGTTGCTTTGGGGTCTTTATGGGGTTGTTGGGAATGTTCTTGGAGATCCAATTCTCTTATCCCCTCGGTGACTCTAGATGCGTGCAGAGCACATATGTACAATGCTAACCCTGTTTGGCAGACCTCGCAAACAGCTCCGATCGATTTCTCATCCGCAACTCAACCCTTGTCCTCTCCCAAACAGCTCTGCAGTGACAAACGAGGAAGGAGGGGGCCTCCTCATGGACATCGCCCCCCGCCCCCCAAACCGCCAGCAATGCCAGGAACTTGGCTGCTTAAACAATAGGTCTCTATGTGGTCGGGAGAGAAAGGGTGCCCTGTACCTGCTAAGGAAGGCCATGCTCCCTTCCCCCAGGCCCTACCAGGGGGGTGAGGGAGGAGGCCAGAATGAAGACAGGCATCAAACCAGAAACACTCCCTTCCCCCTCCCCCACCCCCTGAACTGGCAAGTAAGGCTTCTGACCCAAGCATCAGCTAATGAACTTTTCTACTCTGCAGGGCTGGGGACTCAGATGTACAGGGTTGATCCCCCTGAGCAAGGGAGAGGGAAGACTGCTCACTGCCGACTCAGCCTTACAAATGAGCCCTTTGGCCAGCTGATGTAGATATTTAATGCCAGGGCCTGGGCCTGCCCTGTGACTAGCCGGCCAAGAATTGAAACAAAAGCCAATAATCACTCCCCAACGTGGTATTTTAGGTAGGGCCACATGCACATCTAGAAGACGGGGAGCAGAAGGAGGCAAGACAGGAGTCCCTGCTCTAGGAACTTTTGTTTGTCTGACCATGTGGTGCCAAGAATTGAATTAATCATAAACTTTGGTTCATGACACTCAACATTGGTCTATGCAGGGCCCACTTTCATTTTTCATTTAATCAACCACTAATCTTTACTAATGGACAAATACCTTCAAACCCATCCTTCCCTCCCACAAAAGGTAAAGTATTGACACTAACTTACACTAACCATATGGTTTACCCCACCATGTGGTTCCACCCGTCTGCTCCCCCATAACTTCACCCTAAATCCTGTGTCCAGCATTACCTTGCTTTTCTTTTCATAGAGCATTATTGTAGCTATATGTATTCCTAGAAGATATTTTCTTTAATTTTAGCTCTTTTTAAGTTTATAAGATGACATGCTCCATCTTTTGGTGTATTTCTTTTACTTAATATCATATTACCAAGATTCATCCATATATTTGCATGTCACTGTTGCTCATTTGTTTTGCCTGTGTATAATCCTCTACTATGTGAATACATCAACTAATCTGCCCTGCAACTAGTGGGCCTTTGGGCTTTTTCCAGGCTTAGAGTATTACAAACATGGTTGCATCGGTCTCCTTCTGGACATGAGTTTCTCTTGGGCATATGTACTTAGGACTGGAATTGCTGGGCCATAAGAGTGTGAATTTCAACTTTGGGAGATAATGAGAAAATATCAAAGTGTTTTCCATTTGATAGCATTTCCTACAGTTTCTAAGATGATTATTTCATCTTCCTGTCCTTCTCAATTTTGTGCCTTTAAATTTCACATGTCACTTCTATCAAAATGTTTAAACCAAGTTTTTTGCCTAACACCTGAGTAGCATTTCAGATAAATCCCCCAGGTGGAAAAGAAGGGTCTTGTTATTACCCGGCACACAGGTAATAAGAAGGGTGTCTACACAGACTCAAGGACCCACCCCAGTCCAGACACTGAGGCAGACTAGTCAAAAAGGAAGGGTACTGTCTAGAAGCTGTTCCACACCTGTTCCCCATCCCAGTTTGTTTGCTCTGTCTCTCCTCCCCCAAACCTCCTACAACCACCACACATACTAATTTTTAAACAAAGAACAAAAGCCTATAAATGGGGGGGGGACATTATTTGTGAAGTAACCAATTTCAGGTTTAAATGGGAGCAAGGGGTCTAGCTTGGACATCACTGCAGAGTCTGATCCGTTTCAGTAAACAGTTACAGAACGCTTTGCAGTGTGACCCAGCACACTGACAAATAAGACCTCTATTCTGCCCTCACGGGTGTGTGAGATTGTTCATTTCACAAGACAGGGCTGTGCGTGATGTCCAAGGGGGCAAGTTAGTGCTGAGAAGGTGGAGATGCTGGCCTGATCTCGAGATGCTCATTATAGAAAGATCAGCAAAAGTTAGAAGGTAAGTAAACCAGATACAGGAGTTGGTCGAAGGTGAGAGTGACCAATTCTCCCCAAAAGCGTGTTTTGCAGGAAAGTTCCTCGGGAGTGGTGCAGGAGCTGGGTTTTGAAGGGCAAAGCACGCCAGCGAGAGGAGAAAGAACCAATAAAGAATAGACATAAAACAAGAAACCAAATTCCTTACTCAGACTTCTTGACCTTCCCATTTTCTCCTATTTTCAAACTTCTTAAATCTATTTCCGGCCTCCAGTCGTGCTAAAGCACTAAGAAAGTGGAACCCGCGGAATGCTGTTAAACGTGCATTGTCTGCATTAATTTATTTTTTTCTGCAAACAACAACAAAGTCCATCCCCACCAGGCACCTGGCCCCGTGCTGAGCTCTGGGGATGCACCAGTAAAGAAGATGGGCCCCGTTCCCGCCATCACCCAGCTCCTGGGCTTCCACGGCAGACAGAGGATTAGACAAAGACAGGCAGTTGACTTGGCCTGACCATCAGCCAGACTCCATCAGCCTGGGAGAGCCCCTCCCCCACCCCATCCTCCCCTGAAACATTTTCAGTAAATTGTACAGGATTAAAGAAATGGCTGCCTCCTCGATAATTAAAAGGATCCTGACCGCGTCCCAGGTAGCCAAGTGGCTGCTCAGAACTCGGAGACCAAAAAATCAGGTGCTTCCTACATAATAGCCTCCAATCTGATACTTGATAGCTGTTGGTTTCCAGAGTCAAACAGATGTCAGGAATTTTATGAAGGCAGGAAGCAAATAAGGGAGCGAGGATTGGGGTCTAGGCCTCGGGGGAGCTCAATTAGTGAGCCAGATAAAGTTAAACCAAAAGGGCATGCTCTCGGTTTCCTAGAAAGTCAGCTGGAAAAGATGCCAATCCTTAAGCCTCTGTCACTCAGAAGATTAACAGAAGAGACCCAGGGGTGCCCAAGGGAATCCTGCGACAAGCCAGATGTTTCTGCTCCTCCTCTAACACTGCCACTGGCAACCAGAGCCACACACCTCAGGCCACCAAGAAGCCACAGAGGAGCGCTGGAGTCTTTGGGGATAGGCTGAAACTCAA
This sequence comes from Phoca vitulina, assembly GCF_004348235.1. NCBI lineage: Eukaryota > Metazoa > Chordata > Mammalia > Carnivora > Phocidae > Phoca > Phoca vitulina. The sequence continues at coordinate 41,030,606 of NW_022589710.1, read as the reverse complement.
AGACATCACCCTTTAGCGATTCAGACACCAAAAAGTAGTATCAACGCTTTCTTACAGCCTCCCCTGATGCATCCAGGATCGGTATTGTCTCATTGAGGAACGGCACCGCCCGTGGGATGAGCACTCCCTGCAGCAGCTTGGGAGCACAGAGAGCACACCACCTGTAAATCCATATAAACTGGGATTTGACTCCCACAGCTACATAGGCACCATGAGTGTTTCAAGCAAGCCAGCTAGCTTCCCTGAGTCTCACTTGCAAAATGGCACTAAAAAGACCCCCCTCCTTGTTCTTCTAAGCATAAGCGATCGTGGAAATTGCCCAGCCCCTGGGTTCCTGAAAGGCAGCTCTTCTTGTCATCTATAAATGCACCCAAGTAACCACACGCTCAAGACAACAGCTTTCCCTGGGTACTTTTTAAACACGTGTGTGTGTGTGTGTGTGTAAGAAAGAGAGAGAGAGAATGCAGCTGGGATCCACACAAGCCTATTTACAGTTCCTGTTTTATTTCATCACGTCTATCAAATGATTAAACCAAATAAGCTGGAGGGAAACCTAACCAATGTCCCTATTTTTCCCTGAAGCCCCTAGCTTTCCCCTAAAAGTTGCTTCCTCCAATTTCAGGAGGCAGAGAAGGAAAGCCATATGGCTTGAGATGCTAGACATGCCCAGCAGCAAACGAGCCCCCCACCATTTGTCTCCGGGCCTCTCGTGTGGGCGGGTATCCAGATTTCCGTCGGGGTGCTCTGCTCTGCGTCTCTGTCTTGACTGTTCCTAATTATTGGAGGGAACGCTGTGGCTCTCCTGACCTCGGAGTTTAAGAGCTGCGAGTCCTAATATCAAACCAAGCAGCTTCATTTAAAAGGCATCCTCATCTGCATCCATAAAAGTCCCTCCCGGAGCCCACACTTGCCCCAGCTTCGGGAACGCCTGCTGTCGAGGATTTACGACACGCCCTGGATCTAATCTGCAGCACCTTAACTGCTGCTGTGGCACATCTGGTCATAAAAGCGAGGGCCGGCACAACACGGGGACAAACACTTTTCTTTCCTAACTGGCTGCAAATCTGATCTCACAGTGATAGCTGGGCTCCCACGTCAGCAGCCAGCATCTGGGCAGTCATGAAGGCTGGCCAACCTTTGCAAGGCTTTTCCTCCACACACGACAGCTATAAAGAGGATTCTCATATAGCAAGAGCTGCGAATAAAGAATCTGCAGTCTGAACAGGTGGTAAGGGGGGTAGGCCCGGAGATATCCAGGAAAGCCCCCGGGGCTTAAGGAGCCAACCTTGTTTTCACAAAGATTCCAGCTGCAGCACACGGACTCTCAGGCTGCCAGTTGAGGCAAGCAGCTATCCCGAGAGACGGCCCTGACATAAGCTGATTCTTGGCCAGAGATCCTCTGGATTAAGTTTGGTCAAATGAGCCACCAGGTGGTTTAACAGCACATTTTTTAAGGCAGCGGAATCCTTCATTTAGACCAATTGGGATGGGAAGAGCAATCATCTAGAGCAGAGATGAGCACAATGCCTTCAGTTCCAGGAGATTTTTACAATGCTCTGGACAGCCTGTCCTGTGCACACAATTGGCACGTTTCATATCGTTCAGAAACTCCAATCAGACCAAGGTTCAACAAGTAGTTCAACCCCCCAGCCCCGAAGTCAGGGGGAAGAGACTCTTGAACACTGCTCAGCTCCTCTCCACAGCCCCCCACCTCCACCGCTCCTCCGGGTCTGTGCCCAGCAGGAGAGAGCATTAAAATTATCTGCTGTGGGTTTTACGAGCAGCGATCGCTTTTTAAAACAACAACAACACAAGGTCCTTGTGCGGCTCTCGGGTAACCTAAAACTCTGGAGGCAGAGCTGCCCCCCCCCCACCCCCCGCCGCCTGCCAAGAACGCCCAGCGCTCCGGGACCCGGACCGGGCGCAGTGTGAGACCACAGGGCAGCCCACTCGAGCGGAGAGCGAGCCTTTTGCGGACGCTGGAGGCACCCGCTCGGAGCAAAATAGCCTGGGAGAAGAGACGGGGAAAGAAAACCCAACAGTGACAGTTCGGGGTGGGGGCTGGGGGGGGAGGCGGGAGGCAGAGTCGGCGCTGCAAAAAAGGATGGGGGTGGGGGTAGAACGGGAGAAATTGTTATTCGCCCAGAAGCCCGCGGGGACCCGGTGGTAGATGCGGGGGGGTAGGGGGGAGCCCCGAGGTCTGACACCTCCCTTCCCCCTCCCCCCGCTCCGAGGGATGTGGGCAGGCGACCTCAGTCTCCCTCCGCAGGTGGGCGCGCGGCCGGGGGCGCACTTACCCTGGGGCCCGTGGTGCGGTGGCCGCGAGCTAGGGACAGCTGCACCAACACGAGCAGCAAGTGGGGCGTGAGCAGGCGGGCGCAGCGCGCGGGCAGCATGGTGCCAGCCGGGCCGGGCAGCCGGCTGCGGGCCGGGGGGCGCGGATTCCGCGGGACGCACGGCCGCGCCTGCCTTCCTGCCTTCCTTCCCTCGGGGGGCCCTCGCGGCGGCGGGCGGCGGGGCGGCGGGGGTGGCGGGGCTGAGCTCAGAGCGCGCGGTCATGAACCGCCAGGGAGGGGAGCTGGAGCGCGAGCGTGTGCTCTGCGCGCGGCGCTCGCTCGCTCGGCTCGGCCGGGCCGCGGCGGCAGCAGGTTGGACGCCAGAGCCCGTGCCATGGGAATTCCCGTTATAAACCCCCGGGAGGGGCGGGGCGGAGCCGGGCGGCCCTGATTGACGGGCCGAGGGGCCCGTAGCAGCCGACCCTCTGGCAGGTGAAAGCCAATCGGAGAGCGGACGGAGGGGCGGCTCGCGGTCAAGCCCACTGAGGAGCGACACCCGCTTGCTCAGTCTGAGTGGGCTCCGGGAGAGACTGGAAGAGGAACTTTCTCTCGGCCCTTCTGTCTGAGGAAGCCTCGAAGAGCTCCAGCAGCCCTAACTCCCGGAATGCCCACCCGGCTAAAGACCATGCCCTAAGCATGTGTAATTTTCAACATAAGTCCGTGAGTTGTCCCAACAAGTCCAGCAAAATAAGCAGGAAAAATACTTGCAGCCCCATTTTTCTGAAGAGGATACTAGGGCTCAAAGGAGTTAAGAAATCTGCTTTCCCGCCGCATCGACACCAAAAACAACTGAGAAAGTGACCTGCAAAGGGCAGGCTGTGACTGGCGTTGGGAGTGGGGAGTGGATGCATTCACTTCTTTCAAAGAAGCTTCCAGGGGGTGACAACCCAAGTCCTACAGCATTTCCTCCAGGAGAAGTGCCGAGGAGATAAGGTGAAGCACGTGCTAGGCATCTGCCCGCTGGGAAGGGCCCCTGTGGGTATGGGGTAGTGCCCACCTGGAACCCTGCAGTGGATCCAGGATGGGACCCAGGCATCCCGGCTCCCTGCCTTGGACTGGAGGGCCAAGGGGCAGCCACTCTGTGGCCTAGGAGTTCTGGGAGAGGAGGTCAGAGGGGACCTGGTCTCCAATTGGGGGAGTGGAAGAAAAGTATTGATGGGGAGGGCTAGTCTGTGGGTGCAAAGACCCCACAGCTGGGTCAGATTGGGGAGAGGGGACCTCTCCTGGGTGCCCAACCCACTTGGAGATGATAGCACAACAAGAGGTCCAGCCGGATGTTGGAGGGCTCTGCCCAGGATGGTCTCCAAAGGGCCATCTTGGGAATGGTCACATCTGCATCACACCAGCTCCTGGGCCAGAGCGAGATGATCCATTGCATTCAACCCGAGAGAACCATGGTTTCTCTTTTTATGTGGACTACAACCCTTAGTGTTTACTTCCATTGGTACGGACCACTCACTTCACGAGGAGGGAATTCTTTCTCCAACCAGACTGGAAGCAGCACCACCAGTGCTTAATTCCTCCCCCCGTCTGTGCCTGCGAGGTCCTATCAAAGGTTAGCTCTGCTCCCTTATGCCTTCTCTTCTGGACTGTGTGAACATGCTTCCCACCCAACTCCTGCATTCAGCTTTGCCCACACCCCTTGCCTGCCCCATCCAGCCTCCACCCTACATCCTTCTAAAGAGCAAACCTGAATGTACTGCTCCCTACTTAATAGACTTAAACTCTCCCCGGTGCCCTCGGATAAGACAGCCCAGACTGGATGCTGGAACAATAACAAAGTACTTGTGGTTCTCCAAACAAAAACGAAGGACATCTCTAAGGGAACTGCCTCTCTTCCTCTGCCGAGAAGTAACACAGTGGTCAGACTGCTTTCTGCAGCTAGACAGGATGGGTTCAAATCCTGGGTCTGCCACCTAGTGGCATAACCTTGCACAAGTCACTTTACTTGTCGGGGGTCCAGTCTTTCCCTCCGTAAAATGGGGATAAAAATAGTCTCCACTTCGTGAGTGCTCAGGATTAAAGGAGACGGTTAAGTTAGAAATATCACCTCTGGCATAAGAAGAGGGTAAGGCAAATGCCTCATCTCATTTTATCCTCAGAATGATCCTGAGAAGTAGAGCGATAGATCCAACTTGACAGGTAAGTAAACGGATGCTCCATGAGATTGTGACTTCCTTGCCTCATTTGGCTGGTAAATGTCCCAGATTCAAGGCCAGCTTTTCAGATTCTAATTCCGCCTCTGTCGTGTGATGACTACAGTGCCCAGTCTCAAATGCCTTAGAGTTAGATGCTCCCTGTGTGCTGCGTGGGGGATCTCTGCAGTGACCTGCAAAAGAACTGAGACTTGGGAGCTTCACTGAGCTGCAGGGAAGAGCATGGAAACTGCCCCTAGGATCCGGCATGCTGGGAATTCACCCAGCTGGACTTGTGACACTGGTCCAGTACTACTGTGCCTCGTGCAGCACTTATATTAATTTCCGTGTGCCCCATGTGTTCACCCACCAGGGATCGGCAGGATGGAAATGGTATCATCGGGCTCAGCAGCCTGACAGGTCTGTCCTGACTCCACTACCTGGCCACGTGCGCATCATCAAGCTGGTCAACTTCTTTCTGTTGCCGGAATTATTGAGAAATCTGCTGGAGTAAGTAAATATGCTTGCGATGGCCCCCAGTATCTGGCAGCTCAACGCACCCAGGGAAAAGGCATCGCAATCGTCCTTTCCATCCATAACACCGCATGCTGCTTTCCAGCCAGAAAGCCTATTTCCAACTGGTTACTGGTCCAAAAGTCTACATTTTCTGGATTTCGACCATGTAGCTTAGTTTAAAATATGAGCAACTGCTTTCCAGTTACTTTGCTCAGCAAGTATTTTCTTTCCCTCTGGTTGGCATGCAGGGCCTGTCATAACCATGGCCATCATTCAAATGATGCATTTTCTTCTCCCGATCCCTCCCAACCCCAGAGAAGGTTAGAAATTCCAGAGAACTACTAGTCCCAAACAGCGTCTCTCTGCCAGGCTCGATCTTCTGATCCAAACAAAAAGTGAAATTGACAAGTTCCGTCTTTCCCTGGAGGCCCGGCTTATGGTCCAAAAGTAAATCTAGCTATTCTGGCATCTGGTCTGTCCAGTTCTAGCCATACTCCTTGTCCTGTGGGACTTCTATTTGCAAGGGAGGATATTTCAGTAGAAGAAAAGTAATACTTTATATCCCATATTGAGGCCTAAAGCCCTCAAATATTTAGTATTAGCTCGGAATGCCCGTTTCAAGAATATCTGTGTTTCTATATAATCCCGAGGAGTCTTGCCTTGTCTCATATTCCAAATAGAACCTTTCCTTTTATTTTAAGAAGCACTTTGGTTCATCTCCTTCTGTGCCCGGCACAATGCTCACTATTATGAGGAATCTTTGGGTGCACACCCTGCCCTCTGAGAGATTACAATCTAATTTAAGATACAAAGCAGACAGATTCTTGGAGACCATATTTAAAAGTAATGTGTTGTGGGGACTCAGCAGGGATCCACTACAGACCTAACGACCAGGGAAGGCCTCATAAAGAAGGTAGATCTTGAATGATGCTTTGGAGAAAACTCCTTCTATAATATAAATATACTGTGATTTATGTTTGCTTCACTTGTGACAACAGCTACCAACAGAAAAAGGTGAGTAGTGTCCAAGGTCCTGGATTCTTTTCAAATATATTACTGCACTCAGAAACCTGAAACACCAAGAATCTTGGGTTTAAAAAAAAAAAAGGAAACTATGTGAGGTGATGGATATGTTAATTGACTCGATGGGAAAAACCTTTCATAATGTATACATATATCAAATTATAATGTTGTGCACTTCAACTCTCTTACAATTTTATCTGTCAATTTTACCTCAATGAAGCTGAAAAAATATGCATGTCAAAAATAATTAGAGTGACTTAAACAATTTAGAAGCTTATTTCTCTCTTTTGTACACAAACTCCCTTCAAAGTGAAGGGTGGCTCTCTCTAACCCAGGCTTCTTTTAGTATCACTCTGTCATCCTTTTTTTTTTTTTTTTAAGATTTATTTATTTATTTTAGAGAGAGAGAGCATGCAAGCAGGGGGAGGGGCAAAGGGAGAGGGAGAGAAGCAGACTCCCCGCTGAGTGTGGGGCCCAACAGGGGGCTCAATCCCATGAACCTGGGAGCTCAATCCCACAAACCTGAGATGACCTGAGCTGAAACCAAGAGTCAGACACTTAACCGACCGAGCCACTCAGGCATCCCTACTGTGTCATTCTTAGTAAGCAGCTTCTACCTCGAAGCCCAAGATGGCTGCCCAAGTTCTAGACATCACAACTGTTTTCTTGTCAGCAAGGAGGGAAAAGGGTCAAAAAGGAGCATGCCTCTCTCTTTTTTTTTTATTTTTTTTTAAAGATTTTATTTATTTGACACAGAGAGACAGCGAGAGAGGGAACACAAGCAGGGGGAGTGGGAGAGGGAGAAGCAGGCTTCCCGCGGAGCAGGGAGCCCGATGTGGGGCTCGATCCCAGGACCCGGGGATCATGACCTGAGCCGAAGGCAGACGCCTAATGACTGAGCCACCCAGGCGCCCCATATGCCTCTCTCTTTAAAGACATCTCCTAGAAGTCACATTTTATTTTACCCATATGACCACATCTAGCTACAAAAAAAGACTGAAAAAATTTCATCTTAATTTGAGGTGGCCACAGGTGTGCAGCTAAAAATCAGGATTTATGTTACCAAGAAGAATAAAATCCTGGGAGACAACTAGCAGTAGGAGCTATCATCATTCTGATGCCTGGAGTTGCCAAAAAAAGAACCATGAACAGTGCAGTAGAGTTCAGAATGTTAAGTTGTGGCTTTCCTCTACCTCTGCATGTTCAGCTCCCTCATGCTCAAAAATACTAATAGGCTTAGGGCCAGATATCCAGACTCTTTTCTTTTTTTTGAGATATAATTGGCATATAACATTGTATTAACACAATGATTTGATATATGTATATATGTGAAATGATTACCACAATAAGTTAACATCTGCCTCCTTAAATAGTTACAGTTTTTTCTTGTGATAAGAACTTTTAAGATCTACTCTCTTAGCAACTTTCAAATATATGATACAGCATTATTAGTCTCATTATTCAGGTGAGGAACTGAGGCTTAACCACAAAGGTGAACTTTATGCATGCACATCAAAAGTTTTGGCATCCTCGGGGCGCCTGGGTGGCTCAGTCAGTTAAGCATCTGCCTTCGGCTCAGGTCACGATCCCAGGGTCCTGGGATCAAGCCCCATATCAGGCTCCCTGCTCCTCGGGAAGCCTACTTCTCCCTCATTGTTGTTAGCAAGCTTCAGTTCCTCCCTGGCTATTGACCGGATATGTTCTTTCTTCTCCACATGGTCCTCACAGCAGGATACCTGTCTTCCCCCAGAACAAGTGATCAGAACGAGAGCCCAAGATGGAAGCTGCAGTCTTTTATAACCTAATCTCAGTAGTGACATACCATCACTTCTGCCATATTCTATTGGTCACACAGATCAACCCCAGTATAATGTGGGAAGGGACTACACAGGGGTGTGAAGACCAGGAGGCAGGGATCAGTGGGAGCCATCTTGGAAGCTGGCTACCAAAGATAGCTGAAAACAACTTTGTTAGAAATGTTAATAAGAACTTAAATATAACAAGTCCCAAATTTTATTTCATGTTTTCCTAGTTTTGAAGGTAACATACATGAAATAAACAACAAATATGACTGAAAACATCCACGCATCAAATGTCATGAACTTGGAACATATTCATCATGTAAATACTGATTCCAGATTTCAACTGCATCTCTAAATGATCTAGCTTATCAAGCCTTATGGTTCTTCTGTTTGCATTTGCCTCATCAAAACACAATACTCTTGAAAGATTTGGTGGCTCATAATTTATTTTTTTATGGTTTTTTTTTTTGGTGACACATAATTTTGTTGAAGAGAGTATAACCATCTTCTATGTTTCATAACTGCAAAACATTTTCATTTCCAGGTTTACAAACCTAATTTTAAACCTTCAATCTAATTAATATTTTCATTTCTGCATCTATTTCCTCTTTGCACATACACCTACCTTCAACATTTGTCTACTCACAAACCACCTCAAGTAAATTTTGGTGCTCAAAAAACCTAAAATATTAAAGAATATTGTCAATCTTTTTAGCAAAAGAGGAAGGTTCAGGCTCTTCCCATAAAATATTGTGAAATGAAGTTCATCTTGTTGAGTGATTAACTGAATGAAAACAACATATTTCCTTTTTGTCCTTAAAAACATATTCTTGGGGCACCTGGGTGGCTCAGTCAGTTAAGCCTCCAACTCTTGATTTCGGCTCAGATCATGATCTGAGGCTCCTAAGATTGAACCCCTGCATCACACTCCATGCTCAGCAGGGAGTCTGCTTGAGATTCTGTCTCCCTCTCCCTCTACTCCTCAACACGCCCCCCCCCCACACACACACTCTCTTTCTAAAATAAATAAATAAATCTTTTTAAAAACCATATTCTTAATTCATTGATAATTGAGCTGGAGGAAAATCCACTAAGATACTATCATCCAAAGAGTCATAGGCTAAGATTTCTCTTACATAATTTCACCATCTTCATTTGCTTATATTCTGGAGTGCTACCGACTCTTTGCATTTATCTTCCGATTTATGTAATAATTGTGAAACCTCTTTCACTATCAATTTACTTCTCTTTGCCACTAAAGGTAGAAAATTAAAAATTCAGAATTTTCAGTTGTATGCAATAAAACTAAAAGCAGATCACAAAGATGATATCTCCAGGCCTCTTTTACTTCTTCTTGAAAAATGATATAATACTTTAAGCAATGAATTAAGAAAACTGAAGGATGATAACTGATGATCGATGACATTACTGCATCATCATTCTAGGTAATTCTGCCATTCAGTTTTCTTATTTTAGTCTTTTTCAGCATAGTTGGGAATAAATGATGAGTGATGAGGAAATAATTTCTAGGAGGACAAAATAAATGTTTCAAGACATAGGAAACGCTAGGATCACTAAGCTCTTGTAATGTATCTTACATTTATAAAAGTGTTCCAGTGCACCCATATCATAATTGCAAGATGGAATGAGTTTTAGTCTATACTAAAAAAAATAGGTAAATTTTATCTTTGTGTTTTGGGAGACATCTGGAAAAGCATCAAAGCCAAAAAATACCGATACTTTACCAAAGTTGCAAGTGCTTTTAAAAATCAACTAAAATTGGGTCCTGTGGTCCCTGGATGGTATTAACACAACCTATCTAGTGGATTTGGGAGAAGTGGCACTGCTGACATGACTTGAAGCAAACGCTTTTCATGTCCAACCACATCCTTTCAGACCACAAGTCTCCGTGCAGCCTGCTAACCTCAGGTACCTCTTCTTTCTGCCTGAGGACTTCCTCTGGCTCCAGGGCTACTCATCCTATGCAGAGGGCAGCCAGAAGCGCCTTGGAAGGTAATACCCCCAGGGGCAACTCTCACCCAATGGAGAACCAGAATCAGGGGGCACATTCCTCACCTTCCTTAACACCCAGCAAGACAATTCTGAGGTGTGTTCCACAGTCTCTCAGTGGGTCCCCCAAGGATTAAGCTCCAGCTGCCCGCAGCAGTGACCCTCTCATTAATGAACCATTAGTTGGCATTTCTCCCTTCTCTGTTGCACTTCCACATTCCCTTACTGTGTTTCCTTGGATCACCTCCAAATAAACTACTTGACCAAAATTCCTTGTCTCAGAATCTACCATTGAGCGAACTAAAACCAGGACACAGGGTGAAACCACATCACATAGAGCAGCCATGGCTCCAAAACTCACTGGAAGGGCTATTCTTGCTCTACCAGAACCTGGGTGCTATCTACGCAGAACGAGAAAAGTGGGCTGATCCAAGCAGGCCAAACAGCGAGGAGACTAGTTCATGATGGCAGATTGCAGTTTAGGAGAAATAATGCCTTTAGAGGTCATTAGAATAAGAAGCTGTCTCAAACCATCAGAAATGCTTTATCCATTTGACAAAAAGTTGGAATGGGCTCCCACGGGTGGCAGAGGGACTGTCTGATCTCATTTAAGAAACATCCTGGGGCAGTGGATCAGCCCCGGGCATGGAGACGGAGGGCTAGGATTCCAATCCAGCCTCTCTGGCCATTCCCACCGCCACCAAAGATGGGTAGCAAGGCCTGCACAGCATTGCTGGGAGGAAGGAGGGAATGAAACCATGGGGTGTAGTAGAATGCGTTGGGTTTTTCATCTTCTTTAGCAAGATAATTTGCCATTTACCTTGGGGTGCAGGCTGGGGCAGACACTTGCCTCCAGCAGATGGCCTTATTTTGGAAAAGCTACTTGAGTCCCTTCAGTCATGTAAATGAAGGGTCAGTAGGCACCCGTGTCCTGGGAGAAAGAGTACAACAAGCCCTTTCTTGTGCTGTAAGCTCTGCTCCTTTAGAGGAGTCTGGTCACTGGGGAGAGAGAGAGGGGCCAGTTCTGCTTCTGGGCAGTAGCAGGCCGAGGCCTTTCCAACCCACAGCCTTCCTGGAGCTGTGCGCACCCAGGGAGCAACTGCAGGGGTGAGTTAGGACCACAGAGAGCTGGAACACTGGGACTCAGACCCTGGCGAGGCCCACTCAGTCCTGGAGGCATTTCAGAACCTGCAACAGCCCCAAGATCAGAGGATTCGGCCAACCCCCAAGCTCTGCCTCCCACCTTGGAGGAGTCCTTCACAAGCTCAGCTAGTGTGCTCCTTCCCTCTAGCTGCCGAAGGGACTCAGTTTGCCCCATCCGTGAGCCACCTCGCTGCAGTGTGGGCGACCTCCCAGGCAGTGTTCTGGGGACTTGACCAATGTGGACACCTAGAACTTACCCTCTTCATCAAGGTTGGTACTAGCAACCTGGACAGCTTGGTCACCGTCAGCCAGGGAAAGACATAAAAGAGGCAGATGTGACTTCCCCCAACGTGGGAAGGTCACAAGAACCAGGGATGCCTGATGCACAATCAGGAAGAAAGGGGGAGACCTGCCCTGGGGTCTTGCATCTATTTCCAGCAAGTGAAGGCATGTGCAGCACCAGCTCGAGCATGCTCTCCAGACCCCAGGCTGTACTAAGACACACATGCCAGGGGTCTAGCAGAAGCCCCGCACAGTGCCTGTTGGTTTCCTCCCTGGACCGGTTTCCTATTGCTGCTGTAACAAATTACCACAGTGCTTAAACACAACCCAAATTTACCATCTGACAGTTACGGAGCTCAGAAGTCCAAAAGCCGTCTCAGTGAGCTCAAATCAATGTATGGTCAGGGCTGCATTCCTTCGGGAGGCTCTAGGGAAGAGTCCGCTACCGTGCCTTTTTCTGGAGGCCACCTGCATTCCTTGGCTCGTGGCCCACCCTCTACCAGGAACAGCAGTAGCATAGCATCTTCCGATCTCTCTCTGATCTGGCCCTCCTCCCTCCCTATTATAAGGCCCCTTGTGATTGCATGGAGCCCACCCAGACAATCCAGAATAGTTTCTCTATCTCAAGATATTTATTTAATCATATCTGCAAAGTCCCTTTTGCCATATAAAGCAACATATTCACAGGTCTCGGGGACCAGGATGTGGACATCTTCGGGGGTATTACTGAGCCTACTCCACTCCCACACACCTCATTTCCCCTCTGATTCCCTCCCACTGCTCCCTTAACTGAAGTGCCCCTAACTCCAGGCCTTCTGTTCATCATCCCAATGTTCAGTCCCTGCACTGGGGGTTTGTTTACAGCCTCAGGGCTGACTTGTGCTTTGGTGACTCAGGCTACTGCCTCAGCCCGTGCACCTCACCTGCTTGTCATAAACAGGGTGCAAGATCTCCTCACCACCCAAAGATCCCCCTGGTACCCACGTCTGGGCTGCCACCCATGGTGCCCCCAGACACCTGGCCCTGCAAGCTCAAATCCCCTCCCCCCAACCCTGCTGCTCCCCCACAGCTTTGCAGTGATCACATTGCCATCTGATTTTCCCAAGCTGCAGTGCGTTTCCAGAAAATAAGACACCATTCCCCCCCGCTGTCCCCATCACACACCTCTGTCCAAAGACCCCTGGTTATCTGTATTTTCTCTTTTCTCTACAATGAACTTTGTATCTGTGATAAGGGGAAAGTGTTGTTTAAAATAGAAAAAAGAGGGGCGCCCTGGGTGCCTCAGTCAGTTAAGCATCTGCCTTCGGCTCAGGTCATGATCCCGGGGTCCTGGGATCGAGCCCCGCATCAGGCTCCCTGCCTCTGCTGCTCCCCCCTGCTTGTGCTCTCTCTCTCTCTCTGTGTCAAATAAATAAATAAAATTTTAAAAAATAAAAAAAATAGAAAAAAGAAAGCTCCAATCCAGTCCCCTCTCCCCTCTCACTGCACACCAATCCAAATGCTTCCATGGCCCTCACTCCCACAGCCCCCGAGTCAAGAGCCCCCAGCCCAACAAATACTCAGTGAGCACCACTCCGCGAGGTGCAAGCCTCCCCGTTCAGACGGCATCCTCACCTAGACGGCCTTCTCTCTTCTCCAGCACGTCTGCCGCCCGCCTCCCCCAGGGGTGGGCCGGGGTGATGTCACCGACACAACTGCCCGACAAGAAGAAACAAACGTAAATCTAGTGGCTTTTTTTCCGCAAGCCCTACATATATATGTATTTTCATGGCTGGTATTTATCGAGCATTTACAATATCTGAAGCACTTTTTAAAACACACTTCATTTCCCTAATATTGTTCCCATTTTTCAGATCAGGAAACTAATGCGGAGAGGCTAAGGCACTATCCTGGGGTTAAACAGACGTCAGCGGCAGAGTCGTTTCCAAACCTGAGCGTGTCTAACCCCACAGCCCATGCTCTTCACCTCTAGCCTGTAAGATCTGGGTGACTAGATGGGACTGTTCCTATGAGACAATCGAAGGGCTCTGCTGGACCCGGAGGCAGGAGCCAGGTGGTCTCCGTGGGACCTAGGTTCAAGGTTAATGGTGGCGCCAGAGGTCTCCGGCCACTGGACAAAGCAGTAATCAGGCACGATCTGGGTCTGAGAGGTAGGGCAACACCAAGCACAGCCCCCTTCCCTCGGGGGCACTGCATGGAGGCGTATCAGGCTTTGCCGTCAGCCAAGGAGGCAGGCCGCCCTCGGGCAAGCACACCCCTGACTGTCCGCAGGGGCGCTGCCATCGGCCTAGCCCTTCTGAATTGCGTCTTACCGACAACCTGCTGCCCCCTGTGGTCCTGTGTCTGTGCTGCTGGACAATGCCCCTCAGACAGCCACAGCTCTCGGACCAGAGGGACCATGGGCGTCTTGAGGTTGGGACCCACAGCTTCTATTTTCTGCCTTCTCTACCCTCCCCCGCAAGGTCAAAATCCATGCTCAATCACACTTGTTAGTTCGGCCGTTCAAATGGCCAGATGAGGGGCGCCTGGGTGGCTCAGTTGGTGAAGCTTCTGCCTTCGGCTCAGGTCATGATCCCAGGACCCCGCATCGGGCTCCCTGCTCCGCGGGGAGTCTGCCTCTCCCTCTCCCTCTGCCCCTCCCCCAGCTCATGCTCTCTCTCAAATAAATAAATAAAACCTTAAAAAAAATAAAAATAAAAAATAAAACAAAAGGCCAGATGACACTGAGGTAAAGGACTCATGGGAGACCCAAATTGAATAAATTATTTTAAAATTAAGTAGGATGAAATGCAGATTATTTGCTATTGCTATTTTCCCATGGGAGAGATGTATTTTTAATAAGAACGTGTATCCGTGGACATATTTCATTCCTACACGTGTGCCTTTACCAGATGTCTTGCACAATTAGACATCTGGCAAAGACAGAAAAACTTGCATTTGGATGCATGTATTAGAGACAGGAAATTTAACATAAGAGTTAAGAGTTCCAATTGGGAGTTAGGCAGACCTTGATTCAAATTCCATCTCTGTGACTTGCTGGCTGACCACGGACAAGTCACTCCCCGTCTCTGGGCCTCAGTTTTCTCATTTGTGAAATAGTAATTAAAAGTGCCTTCCTGGGTGCCTGGGTGGCTCAGTTGGTTAAGCGACTGCCTTCGGCTCAGGTCATGATCCTGGAGTCCCAGGATCGAGTCCCGCATCGGGCTCCCTGCTCAGCAGGGAGTCTGCTTCTCCCTCTGACCCTCCCTCCTCTCATGCTCTCTCTCTCTATCTCATTCTCTCTCTCAAATAAATAAATAAAATCTTTAAAAATAAAATAAAATAAAAGTGCCTTCCTTGGGGCACCTGGGTGGTTAAGCCTCCAACTCTTGATTTCAGCCCAGGTCATGATCTCAGGGCCGTGTTTTTAAGTCTGGTGTTGGGTTCCATGCTCAGTGCAGAGTCTGCTTGTCCCTCTCTCTCTGCTCCTCCCCGCCACTCTGGCTCTCACTCTCTCTCTCAAATAAATAAATAAATAAAATCTTTTTTAAAGAAGTGCCTTCCTCATTTACACCCATTAGGATGGCTATTACTAAGAAAAAAAAAATAAGAAAAGAAGTGTTGGCAAGCATATAATGTATTATTTGTTTCAGGGGTACAGGTCTGTGATTCATCAGTCTTACACAATTCACAGCGCTCACCATAGCACATACCCTCCCCAGTGTCTATCACCCAGGCACCCCATCCCTCCCACCCCCCACCACTCCAGCAACCCTCAGTTTGTTTCCTAAGATTAAAAATTCCTCATATCAGTGAGATCATATGATACTTGTCTTTCTCTGATTGACTTATTTTGCTTAGCATAATACCCTCTAGTTCCATCCACGTCATTGCCAATGGCAAGATTTAGGTTTTTTTGATGGCTGCATAATATTCCATTGTATATATATACCACATCTTCTTTATCCATTCATCTGTTGATGGACATCTTGGCTCTTTCCATAGTTTGGCTAAAAAAAAAAAGAAGATAGTAGGAAGGGAAAAATGAAGGGTGGGAAATCGGAGGGGGAGACGAACCCTGAGAGACTATGGACTCTGAGAAATAAACTGAGGGTTCTAGAGGGGAGGGCAGTGGGAGGGGTGGGTCAGCCTGGTGGTGGGTATTAAAGAGGACACGTACTGAATGGAGCACTGGGTGTTATATGCAAACAATGAATCATGGAACACTACAACAAAAACTAATGATGTAATGTATGGTGAGTAACATAACATAATAAAGTCAAATTAAAAAAAAGAAGTGTTGGCAAGGATATGGAGAAAGTAGAAGCCTTGTGCTTTGCTGGGAGGGATGTGACATGGCATGGCTGCTATGGAAAACAACTTGGCACATCCGCAAAAAACAAAAACATTATAGAATTCCCATACGACGCAGCAATTCCACTTCTGAGTATGTACCCAAAAGAATGGAAAGCAGACAATCGGAACAGATATTTGCCCACCCATGTTCACAGAACACTTATTCACAACAGCCAAAAGGTGGAAGCAACCCAAATGTCCATCATCTGGTGAACGGATACACAAAACGTGGTGTATGTATGGAATGGGATATTATTCAGCCTTAAAAGGCAGGAGATTCTGACATGTGCTACTGCATAGTTGAAGGTTGAAGACATGATGCTAAGTGAAATAAGCCTAACACACAGGGCAGAGACTGCAAGATTCCACTCAGAGAAGGTACCTAGAGCGGTCAAATTCAGGGACACAGAAAGCAGAATGCTGGTTCCCAGGCACTGGAGAGCGGGGGGAATGGGCAGATAGTGTCTGATGGTTCTGGAGTTTTAGTTTGGAAAGATAAAGAGTTTGGGAAATAAATTATGGTGATGGTTATACCACAATGTGAATATGCTTGATGCCCAGCTGTACACCTAAAAATGGTTAAAATGGTAATTTTTATGTTCTATCTATTTTGCCACACAAAACCAGTGCCTTCCTCAGGGTCTCACTGTGAGCGCTAAATGGATGAATCTTGGTGGAGTGGTGGGCATTGCCTGGCACACAGCAGTGGGTTACTAAACTGCAGAGAACACCTGCACTGGCTTTCGTCCTCAGAACCCGAGGCTGTATCTTGACAACCCAGCACCGAGAAGTAAGACTGAGTGAGGGAGAGCAGATGAGAAACCCCACACTGAGACACCAGGGCATTCTAACTGGACAGAAACATAGAAGAACGACAGGGCCCCCAGAAGACCGAAGTCCCCAAAGCATCCCAGCACAAAAAAGAGGAGGACCTCGAAGAAACCAAGAGAGAAAAGAATCTTCTGGGGCTCTTACGAAAGAGGGCCAGAGCAGGGCTGAGAGAAAAAGCACAGGATGCCCTGTTAAAATTTGAGTGTCGGATAAGTAACGCATCATTTTTTTGGTAAGTATATCCCAAATACCGCATAACTTTGATTTATGGCACGGGACATACTTACGCTAAAAATCTATTCACTGTTGGGGCACCTGGGTGGCTCAGTCATTAAGCGTCTGCCTTTGGCTCAGGTCATGATCCCAGGGTCCTGGGATCGAGCCCCGCATCGGGCTCCCTGCTCGGTACACCTCTCCCACTCCCCCTGCTTGTGTTCCCTCTCTCACTATGTCTCTCTCTGTCAAATAAATAAATAAAATCTTAAAAAAAAAAAAAAATCTATTCACTGTTTCTCTGAAATTCAAATTCAATGAACTGTCCTGTATTTTTATTTGCCAAATCTAGCAACCCTGGGGCAGCCTTCAGTTATTTATACTATATCACTTTTAGAATCATTATAGACTTGAGGATATCCTGGTAGCTGAAAATCTGGTCAGGGCAGCTGTTGGGGAACAGGGGATGGGACAGAATTCTTTGCTTTGCAAATGCATCCTTTCACAGTTGAGGTCCTATAAATAGCAAGCTCCCTTAACTGTCTTACCATAGAAATTAATTCTTAAAACTTAAATTTGCAGGCCCGTTTTTGAAGAAGCCCACCCATCAAAGCTTAAGGCTGTGCAAGGCACAGTCCCCAAAGCTGTGGTTCTGGCTTCTGAGAGCCAGAGGGGGGGTAAGCCATACCAAGGTCCACTGCAGACAGAGGTCCGGTTGATAAAGGCCAAATCACCATCCTGCACGCAGAGGGTCTGGTCTTTCCCCCAGGCCTGGCTGAGCCCCAGCACCTCCTGCCCAGGCTGCCGTGGCCATTTGCATAAAGGGCAGTGGAAGATTCCTCTGAAAGCAGAGACCTAAGAAAGGCTTTGTCTGTGTAAAACCAAACACGATTCTCCCACCTCAGCCTTAACCTGATTAAAAGCCGAAGTCATTCGTTTTGTCTTGAGAAGTGCCAGGGTTTTATGCTCGAGGTCCCCCCCCTTCCCTCCTCAGGATTTCCAGCTGCTGAGGCACATCAGTGTGACAGACCACACACCAGCAGGCCCAGCGGTTCGGAGGCCTGGCGGAGATTAAACCCCAGGCTCAGGGGACGGCCCCCTGGGCAGGAGGGGAGCTGAGCATGGAGAGGGGAGTTCAAGGAGAGGGACCTCCTTGCCGACCTGGATCCCCATTCACCCCAGCCATGCCTCTGGTCCTTCCCACCGTCAGACGAGAGAGGGGTCAAAGGCAAG
Source organism: Phoca vitulina (assembly GCF_004348235.1). Taxonomy (NCBI): domain Eukaryota; kingdom Metazoa; phylum Chordata; class Mammalia; order Carnivora; family Phocidae; genus Phoca; species Phoca vitulina. Next base: position 41,012,747 of record NW_022589710.1, on the reverse strand, counting down.
TCCACGGGAAAAGATCAGCACTGTACTCAATGTGGCCAAACATGCTTCCCTCTTGACTAGCTTTTTGAACTTAACCAAATTTATTTACTCCACAACGAACTTCACTGGGCAGGATACCCAAGGGCAGAGAGGGAGGAGGGGCTGAAAGGAGGCATAGTTTGGGTTTTCATCCCCGCTCCACCAGGTGATGGGGGACCAGGGGCCCTTTGCCACAGCTTGGCCAGGTGCGGGTTTTCCTGTCAAGGAGGAAATAACCAGGACAAAAACCAGATAAAATGTGTGATTGGGGTATTTCCTACACCCCACTTAGGAGAACTTCAAAGAGTATGTTTGCTCGCTTGTTTATCGTCTGTGTCACCCAACAGAAGGCACACGCTCCGGGCTGGAGACACAGTTGCTAGAACAGAGCCAGGCATCCAGCTGAGGCTCCGTAAGTATTTTTGACTCAAGTACAGCAGGTGCACTGATGAAGGAAGGAGGCGCTGGGCACGAGAGCTGCCCTTCCCACCTGAGCAAACCTTTTCTCTTCCTTGTGATGTTTTCTTGGGATCCTAAAGGGACCTTTTTGACTGCTCGGGGTTCCTGAGCTATTTTTCTCACACCAAGTTCTGAAGCAAATAGCACTTAAGTATGTGCTCTTGGGCGCTTGTATCTTACTCCTTTCTTCTCTGCCTTTGGAACCCTGCGTCCTCAGGGGCAATGCCAAGGCAGGGCATGGGGGACACGGCAGGGGTTTCCTCTCTGAGACCCCAGCAAAGGACCTTTGGTGACCACCCCCCTCTTTCTGGCCCTACCTGTCACGTGCCCTACCTATAGAATGGGGTTGTCTGGGGTGAAGGGAAATAAAAACGGGCAGAAGGTACTTGAGGGAGGAGGCCAGAGTTTCTGGTGGGCCCCAGCACAGAAACAGGCATAGGCCCTGTGTGTCCTGGAGAGGGAGGAGGCTCCCATCCTCACATGGCGGGGACTGGTGCTTTCCTTGCTATTTGCTTCCTTCCTCCCCTCCTCCCTGCCCCCACCCCCATCCAACACTGTAATGAAAAATTCATGTTAAAATCTTCACATGTGATCTGATTTTCAACACTTTAATTGGATTTAATAGAAGCAGGGAGTGTAGTGAGCCCACGGCCCTTCCTCCCCAGGGTTCTCCTCACCACCATTTCCACCCACGCCTTCTCCTCCTTGCTACTTTTCTGAGCTTATCTCTCTCTCCTGAGACCCTGCTTTGCCTCTCCTCGCCTTTCTCTCTGTGCTATCCTCCCACCCATCGCTCCCCTTCTTACCTTCCTTCCAGCTCGGTTCCAGTAGCCTCCTCCTCCTGGGGCCCAGCACTTTCTGAGCTCCAGTAAAATGTTCTCTTCCTCCCCACACTGCAAGAAGAGCAGCCTCATCACTTACAACCCTGATGAATGGAATATTTCTAAACACCTGGTGAGTGGGATGTTTCTAAAGAAACTCAATTTCATTAGGTTCTAGAATATACACTACTCTTAACTGAGAGAGTTATAGGATTAACACTCAAAATCTTTAATAGACATGAATTAAATATAATTAGTGTATTGGTTATTAGTGTACAAGTGTCACCATTAGAAGCCCTCATTCTTGAGGTGACCAACATCCCCTGGACACAATCTGAGCCTTGGCATTGCCACCCCATTTTTTTTTTTTTTTGCAGATATAGCTAAACTGCAGAGGGAGAGAAAACCGTCCACGCTGTTTCCATGATGCATAGTAAATAGCGGGAAGGTGCTGCAACTGTATGTCTAGCAATGACGACAAAATCCTGTACAGCTAAAAAGTTCTGGACCCTGTTTCCCAGTGCCTGTGTGGTACCCCAGGACTAGCTCACAGCCAGACCCTGAAAACATACCTTTACTCCTCTGCCTTCCATCTACACAACCAGAGGAGCACGGGTGGGCTCCAAACGTTTTTTGTTGAATGCCTCTGTCAGTAAAAATGTTTTGAGCAGCCCCTGGGTGGCTCAGTTGGTTGAGTGTCTGACTCTTGGTTTTGGCTCAGGTCGTGGGATGGAGCCCTGTGTCCGGGCTCTGCGCTCAGCATGGAGTCTGCTTGTCCCTCTCCCTCTGCTCTTCCCCCCCTCTCCCGCCCCCCACTAGCTCACACTCTCTCTCAAGTAAATTAATTTTAAAAATGTTTTGAGCATTCATCCCCACTATATATATTTATATATCTAGTTATAATGTACCATTTGTACTGATATATTATGTACACAGCACATAGAATATTTTAAAAGGGAGAAACATGAAATAACTGATATTTTTATGTTTTACTAACCACGATGGCTTTAATTTATTACTCACTAATATTTCAAGGCAAAATATTTACTTAGGACAAGACTCTTCATTGAGAGTTGCTGTAAATTCATATTTCAAGTAGACTTAAGATAATTTCCATTTGTTTTTGTAGCTGATTTCTTGCCAGATCTTTGTCTTTACCTCGTAATCTGGCAGGCTGAAAAGTAGAACTTAGAGCAGTATCAGTTGGGCCATTTTCTTTGCTTTTGCTTGAAAAACAGTATTTGATTCTTTTACAATATATTGTTAATAAAACTCAGTTTTTTGCAGGAATCTTTTTAGGCTGCCTGATTATTTTGTGAGGGTAGGTATTAGTTAAACCTCAACAATATGCTTTGTAAATTATTATGAACGGCACAAACATAGTGCAAGACATCATAACCCAGTTTTTGCATAAGCAACCCCATTTCTCTTGCCAGGAGAGGTAAGGAGAACTCCTTCTGGTGTGCGTAAGGTATTCACACGGGTGGAACATCAGCAGACTTTCCCCTAGGACCTTTTACCCAGTTAAGCTTTTATAGAAAATAAGTGACTTGGCCTGGGTCACAAAGCTAGCACATGGCAAAACTAGAATTTGAAGTTGAGATCCAGATAATTCCAAAACCTACGTTGTTTCCAACTCCCCGCAAAGCAGGGAATGCCTAGGTTTTTTGTGTGTATCCTGTGTTTCCATATGCACACATAAACGTACATACAATCCTACAATATAATTGATACAGGGGAAACAGGTAGAAAAATAACTGCAGGAGGGAAATGCTGATATGTCCCAGAGAAGTCAGAGGATCAAAGTTGAGAGCCCCCAGAGCAAGCAATCTCCTTAGCCCACATGTAAGGTCAGCTCTTGGTGGATGGTAAGAGAATGATGGTGTGCCCACTCACAACCTCCTGGGGAAACCAAAGAATAAGACTCAGATTTGTCCATTCCTGACTCATCTGTTTGGCCTCTTTGAAGGGATGGCATTTACTCTGGCCTCGGACAGAAACCTGTTCTGGTTTGAATAGGAATCAGATTCCTTGCCAAGGTGATAATGACAAGTACCATGTGGGGACCTTCTGCACCGGCGGTTCAAGCTCGAGAGAATAACCTCTGTGAGGAATGTGTGGTCCTTCTGCATCTACATGACTACGCCATTGGCAACCAAGTGTAAGTTTTAAAAATAAGAGAGCAAAGGAATAAAAAAAAACCCTAGCAAAATGGGGTTTGGCTTACCACCCTGGAGTTTGATTGGCTGGGGAGAGTAATTTCAAAATAAAAGTTGACACCCCTTTTGTCACTTCTCCCCCATTGTATTACCCCCACGGTACTGCCATGCCTACGTCAGCCCCACTCTCCAGGATGAGAGGATCTCGGCATCAAAATAATAAAGATGACGATGGCCATGGTGACAATGGTACACCATTTGTTCTGCACACATTTTGTGCCAAGATTTGTCATAAACACTTCTCAAACATTATCTCAAATCACCGTACAGTCTTTGAGGTAGCAGCTATTACTATCTTCAGATGAGGAAACTGAGGCTCAGAAGTGCTGGATAATTATCCCAAGTTCACGTTGCTATTGAGGGGTGGAGCCAACATTTGAATCCAGATTGCTCTGGCTCCAGAGACCATGATCCTAACCACCGCTCTAGGAACCCCAGGTTGGGAACCAAAGAGAGAGGGGCCGCCCTCTTACAATGCATTTATCATGAAGTAACTCGACCCAACAGATATCTGGGGCCAGATATTCTCTTCCTGTTAGGTGATCAGAGAGTCACTACCTCATCCATCCATTCAGTAAATACTGATTGAGCAACTACAACGTGTCAGGCACTATTTTTTTTTTTTAATTTTATTTATTTATTTGAGAGAGAGACAGAGTGAGAGAGCGCAAGAGGGGGTAGGGTTAGAGGGAGAAGCAGACTCCCCGCCGAGCAGGGAGCCCGATGTGGGACTCGATCCCAGGACTCCGGGATCATGACCTGAGCCAAAGGCAGTCGCTTAACCAACTAAGCCACCCAGGCGCCCAGTCAGGCACTATTTTAAGTACAGCAATGAACAAAACACGTAAGTTCCGATTCTCATAACACTTACGATGTAATAAGAGAAGATGGGTAACAAATCAACTACTATGTTATATATCAGAGGGTGATAAGCACCATAAAGAAAACAAAGCAATAAGGGACATAGAGAGTGATGGGAGGGGGATGTTGCTATTTTGGATAGGGTGATGGAAGAAGACCACCCCGAATGGGTGACATTGGAGCAGGGATCTGAAGGAGTGAGGGATTGACCCCTGCAGAGATCTGCAGCGTTCCCGCCAGAGGGAAGAGCAAACACAAAGAACTGCCCCTGAGAGGTGAGCACATGCCTGGAGGCCAGTTTTGTCCTGCCTTTTAGGTTCTCAAGCCTGCTTTCCCTTTTGCTAATTTGCAAGACTACATTATCCTTATTTTGCAGAAGTCTTTTTTTATTTTTATTTTTAAATATGGAACTCAGAAGTCTTGATTCAGAAAGTCCTCTCCTCCTGGGGCACCTGGGTGGCTCAGTAGGTTGAGCGACTGCCTTCAGCTCAGGTCATGATCTCAGGGTCCTGGGATTGAGCCCTGTGTAGGGCTCCCCGTTCAGTGGGGAACCCTGAGCTTCTCCCTCTCCCTCGGCCCTTCCCCCCTGCTTATTCTCTCTATCTCTCTCTCAAATAAATAACTAAAATCTAAAAAAAAAAAAAGTCCTTCTCCTAACTGGTTTCACAGAGAGAGGAAAAGGAAGTAACTTTTGTTGTGTTTACTTACATGAGCTTACTTATCCTTACAATGGCTCTAAAAAGGAAACATACCCAAGTTATGGTCTGTGGGCTCCAAAGCCTACATCCTTTCTACCATACCATGTAGAAGTGAACCACATGACTTCAGTCTGATGTAATTCCTTCCTTCTTGAGAGCTTAGAGCACCTGGAAACCAGAACTTCAGGTCTTCACTCACCATCCAACATTAGCTGAGAGCTCCCTATGTGCCCGGCTCACTCTGGGTGCGGAGGAAACAGCAATGAGCAAGACAGACATGGCCCCTCCACTCAAGCGTGGCTCCGACCGACCACTCATCAGGGCCACTTCCAAGACACAACATCAGTGTATGTGACACACTCTCACTCACCCTCCAGCCCTAGGCTGGGACCCCAGAAGAATTCCCTCCATCCTAGCTCTGGCAGGGGGGAAATGAGTTCTGAGTCGCTGGTCCTCAGCCAACTTTGAGCTGCCAGCTGGGACTCAATCTTGCCCCCGCTCACCCTCCACCCTGCCCTGTGAAGTCCTGACTAAAACAGAGCTGGTTTTCAAGCAGAACTCTCCAAGTCTTGCCCACTGACTGGGGTAAAGGATGTAACTAAGATCCGATTGCTTCCTAAGGAATGGAATTCGAGAGACTCCATAGGGTGGGCCAACCTATTAGAAGAGTCCAAGATGGGTTTGCGGATTCAGACAAAGGTCTAGCCAGTTCTCATTCCATCCAAACAATATGCCTGACAATGAGCCCACCACACCCCCTGCCTCCAAAGGGAATTAAACTCCATCAAGTGTTGCCAGGAACCCGTCTCTCAAGTTCTCCCATCGTGGGATATAACTTCTAACCCAGCGCATCAACAAATGGATCCAGGGACAGCCAGCAGAGGAGACATGAGTCTGATTGGGGGCTATCAAAGCTTATTCAGAAATGGGCCTGTCAGCCCACTGCTTTCCTCCATCCGGAAAAACTGAATGGAGTGGTTGGAAATCAGCCTTGGAGGGATGGCAGAGTGGAGGAGTGTTAAGTCGTAGCTGAAATCCACCTCCCCCAACCTCAAGGGCTTCGCCCTCAGTGTCAACAAATATGCAACCAATTAATGTAATTGCAGAGTTATTTATGGTGCCCAGCAAAGTGCAGCTGGGTCCTAAAAAGACAAGGGTGGAAGCAGAGAAAAAACTCATTCTCGGGGTTTTGGTGTGCGGTTTTGTTGGTTTTTTTTTTCCTTTTCTTTCAGATGTTTGAGTCGACTTGTGGTATCCATGTGTCTGGTGGTCATGGCCCCTTCCAGTCAGTTTGCAGGTGTTCCTGCCTGGGGGGAGGAGAGGGAGGGAGGAACTGGGGGGAAAAGCTAGAGGTCTTCAGATTTCAAACTGTGACCTGACATAGAAGAGTTTTTCAAGGTTCCCCACTCTGACTGCACCCCTGTCTTAATCCTCTCCATTGACCCTTTCCATAACAACCACCACCAAAAATTGCATGTAGAGACCTTTTTTTTTCTATAGCTCTGTTTTGTGATTGTTTGGAATGACAGCTGTGTTGCTATTCAGCGCCCCACACAAGACAGGTTTTAATTAGAGTTATTGAGGGGGTTGAATTGGCACAATTAGGGCCAGCATTAATGGGGTCTCCATGTGTTCTTTTGAACAGTTTGGCCCCATTTTTTGTCCCAGGGCAGGAGGGGGTTGCAACTAATGAAGTTGGTGAGTGCAAATTATCTCAGCAAAAGGAGGGCAAGTGTGAACCACCCAAGGGAGGGGGCATGCAAAGAAAAGAAGCGGTTACATATGGTAGAGACATACACACATGTTCGCACACGCTTATTTTCGTGTCTTCTTTTTTTGACACAGTCCATTTAGAAGGAAGTGTGGCCACCAAACATGTATTATTGGGAACATAAAAAAGGAAACAGAAGGGTGCATATCCTATGCCAAACTAAAGTAAGTCTGTGTGAGTGCAGGTGATGCACATACATGTTTTTAGGCTGACCCCAAATACTTGATACAAAGACAAAATGCAATTATCAAAAGTCCCAACTCTTTGTTATCTGAAATGTTGATGGCTCCTTACTATCCCGATTTCCCACTTCCCCTTTCTTTCCAGATGTCTGTTCTTCTCTTGTAACTCCTCGAATCCTTACCCCCTGTGGTCTCTTGACAGGGCTCAATCAAAAAAGGATAAGCAACAACCCCAAGTCTCTGAGCCCCCCACCCAGGAACTGCAGCCTGGGAGGGTGCTGGGGACAAGCCTAAAGCCTGGAGGCCCTCATGCCTCTGACTTCCCTACGGACCTGACACTCTTCCCAGAGGGGCCTTTTATAAATGGCATTTCCAGTAAAAAGTCAATGTAGCCATTTGGGTAGTAGGAAGGTCAGATTCAGGAAAACAAATATGAGGGTGCCCAGTTATTAATCAACTCTTCTTAAGAAGAAGGAGGCGGTTGAACTGAAACAGGCCTCAGTTCAGTGTGGCCCCTGAGCCTGGGATTGGCTTTTGAGTAGCTCCAGGGACTGGGGAGTTGAACAATTTAGTAGTAAGTTCAAGCAGCAGCGAGCCCCAGCAGGACATGGAGGTGGAGGAAGGATCACACTCCCAAGTTGCAGCTAAAAAGGTTGTGAGCACTTACTTGTGAAAATCAGGGCAAAGCCCCTTCCCATCACTGTGGGCCCCAGGGGAGCTGGTGGCTGCAACAAGATCCCTCTTATTTTACCATGAGGCTCAGGCTCTATTTTGTATGGGTGACATTACCTCTCTTCATCTTGCCTTCCCTGGCTGCGTCCCCTCATGTTTTAGCTCTTCTAGTGGCCCAGGCTACTCTTGCTCTTTGGCAGAGTGAATGGAGGAAGGAGATTGGCTCACCCTCTGTGGGACAGTCTTGGCAGAAAGGCGGAGAGCAGTTGAGGGGGCTGAGGGCCACTCCAGACAGACAAATACCCCATTCAAAATGCATCCAGCACTCAATGTAACTTTGGGCTCTGGTGTCCAGGCAATTTGGCCTTGTCTGATTAAGCCAACTCTTCTTCAGCCACACCCTCTAAAAACCCCAGGGCTAACCTCTGTGAAAAGGATCCCACATTGCTGATTGGATTGGTTTCCCCAATTTCCACCCTCAGATGAAACGCTGAGCCCAGGGAAAACCAGCCAGCCAGCCCATGAAGCAGGGGGGTTGCTTTACAACAGCAGTTCTGGGCAAGGATGAACTGCCCCCCAGGGCACATTCGGCAATGTGTGGAGAGATGTTTGGTTGCCACAGCTGGAAGGGGGGTGCCACTGGCATCTAGAAGGTGAAGGCCAGGGATGCTGCCCTGCTGTAATGCACCGGACAGCACCCCCAGCAAAGAGTTCTCAAGGCCACAGTGTCAGTAGTGCCCAGGTTGGGAAACCCTGCTTTAAAGTCAAACAGACCTGGGTTCAAACTCCAGCTCTGCCTTTACCTGTGTACGCTTCACCCATGTGCAATTTCAGCAAACCAATAACCTCTCTAAACCTTGGTTTCCACACCTGTAAAACCTCATTCCTAGACAAAGCATTGTAGGGGACAAGAAATATCATTCTTTCCTTTTTTTTTTCTTCCTCCGACTTATAAAGAATGTTCTGGGCTATCTTTAGGAGAACCACTCAAAGAATGTGGCATTTGGTAATCACTAATGGAGTCTTCCAGCCCTGAAATTGTCTTCTACACTTAAGCTGTCACCTGCCTCCTTCCCGAAGTGTATTTCTCCCACAGAAACAGGGCTGGGCGCCCAAGCCCTTCGGGAGACCCCTTCAGGACACCTTCTACCGCAGCCAAAGCCACGCCAGGCAGGGATTCTGCACGGCGCGCGTCCCCCTCCCCGCCCAAGGCTAGCTGCGCTGAGGTCCCTGGCTGTGCCCCCAGAGACCGACCCACGGAGTGGGGGGCGGGGGGCGCTCATTTCCGGTGGAAGTGGACTTGAGCTCAGCCTTTTCTCTTGAACCACACAGCGGGCAAACGTCAATTAGCCCAGCCCTGAAAAATGAGTCGGCGCTCTCCGCGGGCGGGGCAGGGCGGGGCAGGGCGCCCCCACCCCCGGGGTTGCTGCCCCGTTTCCCTATTGTGCCGCCAACAAGAGCGTTTCATTGAAAAGAGCTGAGTGCATCTAATGCAGTTATCCGTGTCCGCCCCATCGGGCCGTGGGCTGGGGCCGAGGGCGCAGCTGCCGCCGCCTCACACGCCCGCAACAAAGGAGCGCGCCGTGGAGAATGGGCTCCCCTTTGAAAGGCTCATCTGGTTTCCATTTTTGAAAGGTCCCCAATCTTCGCTTCCACCCAGCCCCCACCCACCTCACCCTTCCCCTCTCCCCTCCTCCGTGCTCTAGCTGTGCTCCGTGGAGGGAGCGCCCCACACTCCCCCATGTGGCCACCCCCCTCACGCCTAGTGGAGGCTTCACCCCACTCTGGGCAGGGCCGCCCTGAACCACCCGCCAGCCTGAACCACCTGGCCGGGCTTGGGCCTCAGTTTCCCCCCTGTTAAAATGCCCTGGTTGGATGCCACCTTGATGGCCTTCAACTCCAGCGGTCTGTGAGTCAGTGAACTGCTTTGCAAATTATGCGGCAAGTACATAACAGTGTAATTAAGAAATTTTAAATTGCCCTAAAATTTCACAGCCTGGAGGTAACCACTACCAATGTTCCGGAGCATATTCTTCTCCTCTTTTTCGCTGCATATAAAATTATCGTTGTAATAATTTTACATGGGGGATGGGGATCGTGTTGCGTAAACAGTTTTATCTCCTGCTTTTGCTTTATCTGGAGCATTTTTCTATGTAAGTCTGAAAAATTTTAAGCAGCTGCAACGTACACCATTAAGGGCTTGTACCGCAATTCAGTTAACTGGTTCCCCCATTGTTGGACATGTAAGTTGTCTTCCTGTTTGCTTGGGGTTTGTTGTTTTGTTTTGTTTTCACTATTACAAATTACAAATTCATTTTTTTTAAATAGAATCCTCCAGTGGCTTCCCAAGTTGACCCCTGGGACTAAACCCCACCCCACTATAAATCAAAAGTGTAAGGCGGGCACTTCCACCTCTTCTAGGGCTGGCACGGAGGGGAAAGGTCATCCCTGGCCCCCTCCTCCCCTCCCTGACACCTCCAGGCACCTGCAAGTTGGAAATTCACATGTGAATCATGGCCCTTGTAAATCATGGCCTTGGGCAAGCTGCACAACCCTCACGGTTGTCTTGCAATGAAGATACACTCACATCCCCTCAGAGGGCGATTGTGGGAACTAAGTGAAACAGGAGACCCAGCGTGTTAGCTGATGCCTGGCGCTCAGCGGTCTTCCCACCCCGCCCCCCCCACCCGTTTGACGGAGGCCAAAGGCTCGGGTGAGTTTCAGGCCTGCTAGGCTGGTGGGGAAGGTGAAGAGTGGGCCTTCTGGAGCCGCCAAACCCTGACCTCAGAGCAGAGCGTGTGGCTAGGGCGCCGCTCCCTGGCTGTCCCATCTGCTGTGTGACCTTGGGCAAGTTTCCTGATCCTTCTGTGGCTCAGTCTCCCCACCAACAAAATGAGGAATTGTGAGAATTACAATGAAGTCATACCTGACAAGTACATGACACCTCACATATGTCAGAGTGGCTGTCATCAGAATGATGGCATCATGCTGGCAAGGCCGTAGAGAAAAGGGAGCCCTCCCGCACACTGTTGGGGGGAATGTAAACTGGTGCGGCCACTGTGGAAAACACTAGGAAATGTTCCTCAAAAAATTAAATATAGAAATAACATATGATCCAGTAATTCCATGTCTGGGTATATATCCAAAGGAAACAAAATCACTGTCTCGAAAAGATACTTGTACCCCATGTTCATTGCAGCATTATTTACCATAGCCAAGACTTGGGGAACAACCTAAGTGTCCACCGATGGATGAATGGATAAAGAAGATTTACACACACACACACACACACACACACACACACACACAGAGGAATATTATTCAGCCATGAAAAAGAAATTCTGGGGGCACCTGGGTGGCTCAGTCGTTAAGCGTCTGCCTTCAGCTCGGGTCATGATCCCAGGGTCCTGGGATCGAGCCCCACATCAGGCTCCTTGCTCAGCGGGAGGCCTGCTTCTCCCTCTCCCACTCCCCCTGCTTGTGTTCCCTCTCTCGCTGTGTCTCTCTCTGTCAAATAAATAAAATCTTAAAAAAAAAAAAAAAAGAAAAAAAGAAATTCTGCCATTTGTGACATCATGGATGGACCTTGAGGGCATTATGCTAAGTGAAATAAGTCAGACAGAGAGAGGCAAATACTGTATGAACTCACTTATATGTGGAATCTCCAGAAAACCAAAAACTCATAGCTACAGAGAATAGATTGGTGGTTTCTGGCAGCAGGGGGGTAAAATGGGTAAAGGTGGTCAAAAGCTGAAAACTTCTGCTTATAAGATAAATAACTTCTGGGAATGTTATGTACAGCATGCTGACTATTGTTATCAATACCGTATTCTATGTATATTAGAAACTTGTTAAGAGAGTAAATCCTAAAAGTTCTCAACACAAGGAAAAACGTCACTATGTGAGGTGATGCATGTTAACTAGACTTGTGGTAATCATTTTGCAGTACATACCTATATCAAGTCATTATTTGGCTAAATCATAATTTGGCTAATACCATGTTCTATATCAGTTCTATCTTAAAATGGGGGGGGGAGTATGTAAAAACGGTGCCTGGCACATACTAAGTGCTCAGTAAATTTATCTGTCATCATTTGTACCTACCTGCCCTGCTTGCGAACGGTCCGGCCAGCCTCTGCCCCAGGGACTAGTTTTCTCTTTTGTCTCCCCAGATAGCTGGTTCTAGATCCTTATCAACACAGGCTCCTGCCTTGAACCTCAGGCCCAGCTCTACCTGGAGGACCCCAAGACCTTGGAAAGCTGGACCCCAGTTAGATGCTGATCCTCAGCAAAGAGCCCAGGCCCCCTGAGCTCCTCACAGAGCACCCACAGCACATCGGCACCGTGGCCGCTGCTTCCGGGATTTGGCATTCCTGCAGGGCCAGAGAAGGGCACACACTGGGAGTGAGGAGGGTGCCTCACTGTGACCTTGAATCTCCTCTCTTGCCCTCTCAGGACTTTCTGCTCATTTGTCCAGATGAGAGTAACAGCTGTAACAGCCCTCATTGACGTAGGGCCCACAGGTATCAGACCCATAGCTCATTGCATCCCTGGAAAGTGTTATTGTGGTCTCTATGAATTATCAACTGACTGAACGATGAAGCATGGAAACTGGGCTCAGAATGGTTAAGCAACTTGCCCAAAGCGGTGGAGCAGAAGTTTGAACTCATGTCAGTCTGACCACAAAATCCTACTCTTCCCCAAACGCCACGCGGTTCACATTCCTTCATCAGTGGGGCTGGAGTGGCAGAGACCATTCCCTGCAGGCCATGCCCTGCGGAACCTGAAAATGGAGGGCCTTTGAGGTAGGGTTGCCAGAGATTTAGCAAATGAAGATACAGGACACCCAGTTAACTTTGAATTTCAGATAAACAGTGAATTTTTAGTGTAAGTATATCCCCATGCGCTATTTGGGATATACTTAAATCAAAATTCTTCATTATTTATCTGATGTTAACTAGGCATCCTATATTTTATCTGGCAGCCCTGCTTTGAGAGCTTCATTTACACTCCCCAGTAGCTGGTTTATTAGCAGATGAGAGGCACAGTCTTGGCCTCTGGATTGAATCACAATGATGTGTTGTCACTTAATCCCTTCTCATCTCTGTGCCACTTTTATAACTCGGAGATCATGTGACTGGTCTAAGACCACAAGGCTGGAACTTGAACCACACACAGCCCCAATCTCCTGAGCCTCCTGATATTATTACAGTGTTCGGCGAAGTGGTCACCACAGCCCAAGGGAGGATCTGCGCTTTCCAATGTAAAATGGTCACGCTAGCTGCATTGACATAAGAAACATGTGAGATTTTCAACAAGTAAAGTAACCTAAGGACTCTCTCTTCTTTTAAGATTTGTTAAGAATCTTTTGGTTACAAGCGACAGAAACCCTGATCTAAACGGACTTGGACTAAGAAGGAATTGATAGCTCATGTTACTGAAAAAGTCCAGGTGACCCCAATGATGGGAGGCAACTGACCGATCTCCCGATGCCCAAAGTTGGAATATTTTGAGCAAGAAAATATAGTGTTGGATTATATCCCAAAGTATAAAATAAATAGACAAGAGTATTTATATTTATATAAATAAATGATTGAATAAATAAATGGGGGGAAAGAGACAAATCTCCCACACAGAAGATTCCAAATAATTTATGTAGATACTCCATCCTCAAAGGGAAGGAACATAAATCCCCACTCCTTAAGCATGAGTTACCCATGCTGACTCCCTTCCCAAAAGTGCAGTATAGAAAAAGGGAGATTGAAAAAGTAACTTTACAGCAGAGAAACCTGACCAACCTAACCTCAGCCAGGTGATCAAGGTCAACAGTAACAGTGATAAGGCACGTTAACAGTATGTACCTTTGATATGTTGTGATGAGAATGGCACTTGGCTTCTATGGTCTTCCTCTGAAAACATATAACCCAGTCTATTTATGAGAAAAACATCAGACAAACCCCAACTGGGGGGCATTTTACAAAAACCCCAACTGGGGGGCATTTTACCAGTATTTCTCACCAGTGTTGAGGTAACCAAAAACAAGGAAAATCTGAGAAAATGTCACAGCCAAGAGAAGCCCAAGAGGACATGAGGACTAAAAGTAGTGTAGTGTTCTGGATGGGCTCCTAGGACAGAAAAAGGGGCATGATGGGAAAAGTAGGAACACCTGAATAAAATGTGGACTTTATTTAATGAAAATGTATCAGTATCACTTCATTAACTAATATGTATACCATACTAATACAGGATGTTAATAATGGGAGAACCTGGGTCCGGGTCTATGGGAACTCTCTATATTATTATAATTTTTCTATAAATCCAAAACTATCCTTAAATTAAAAGTTTCCTTAAAAAAAGGGGGGGGGGCGCCTGGGTGGCTCAGTCATTAAGCGTCTGCCTTTGGCTTAGGTCATGATCCCAGGGTCCTGGGATCGAGTCCCGCATTGGGCTCCCTGCTCAATGGGAAGCCTGCTTCTCCCTCTCCCACTCCCCCTGCTTGTGTTCCTCTCTCGCTGTGTCTCTCTCTGTCAATTAAATAAATAAAATCTTAAAAAAAAAAAAAAAAGCCAGAGTCTTCAGGCATGGCTGGACTTGGAGTTCAAATAACATCTTCATCTTTGGACTCTCCCTTCCTCCCTGTAGGCTCCATGTTCCACATGATAACAATATGGCAGCACCACCTCCATCACAGTGTCCTCTCAGATGAGAGTTCAGCAGAAAGGAGCAGCCACTCCTGTCCCAGAATTCCAGGAAGTCTCTTTGTGCCTCACTGCATCTGGTGAAGCCACGGGGTTCCATCACTGGGGTTGGAGGAAGGAGAAACCATGACGGGCTTCCACGGGGCTTCAGCTCTGAGTCAGGGGCTGACTGTGGAGGAGATGAAGGCCGCAAAAACTTGGGAGCTGTTACCTGCAGCAGGTGAATGGATGTTTGAAGGTCAAAAATCATCAATGTCAAATGCCCCCTTCCAACATTTTTGGTGCTAAAATGTCCCTATGTGAAATGATGATGATTCTTTCTTTAATATCCCTACTTGCCAAAATAGTTGTATCTGTCCGTCGTTGTTTTCTCTGTATCCGTCCATCAGTGTTTTCTATCTGATTCAACTGTTTAAGTCTGACCTACAGAGATAAAGCATCTCAGATGAAAGAGTAGGAGCAATGAATTTTTGGGCCATTCTGACCTCTCTTTAGGACTTCATCTTGAGAGCCCAAGGCACTGTGGTCACAGTCTGTACCAGGACCAATGGAGCATAAAAGCCAGAGGGCTCCCCAAGGAGGACTGACGCAGGAAAGGCTGGGAGACCCCCCAGTTGTCATAATAATATTTGGTGATGCTCACAATGAGCCAGCACGCCCCTAAGCAAGTCCATGCAGGAATTCCTGTGGTCTTCCCAGTAGTGCCCTGCAGCAGGCATTATCCCCATTTTATAGGTGGGGAAACTAAGGCAGAGAGCACTTAAGTCAATTTGCCCAGAGCTGGCAGTTGATGAGCTGGGATCTGACCCCAGGCACTGGCTCTGGAACCACAATACTAGAAACCATTATTTTAAAACTAAAATAGGAAAATGACCCCAAAATACAGAGAGTTACCATTGTCCTTCCTCTGGCTGGAGAGTAACTTCAGTTTTGTTTTGTCTTTTTTTTAAAGATTTATTTATTTATTTATTAGAGAGAGAGAGCATGAGAGGGGGGAAGGGCAGAGGGAGAAGCAGACTCCCCGCCGAGCAGGGAGCCCGATGCGGGACTCGATCCCAGGACTCCAGGATCATGACCTGAGCCGAAGCAGTCGCTTAACCAACTGAGCCACCCAGGCGCCCAGTAACTTCAGTTTTTAACCTCATTTCAGGTGCCTGGCCTTGCAGGAGAAAAAAAGTAATCTCTCTCTCAAAAAAATAAGGCAATAAAAACAAGCAGCAGGGAGGGACTGAATAGGCTACCTGAAGAAAACACAGATTCAAGATTCTGAGTTCAATCCGCATCTGTGTGTTGTTTTCCTTGGCTGATGCATGAGACACTTTAATGCCAACTTGATTTTTCTTCCCCTCTTCTGAGCCCGTTGTCAGTTTGCACCACCAGTTCACCCTGCCCGTTCCCTAGCTCTGGGCCCAGCTGCAGCAGGCGTTCAGAATGAGCTTGGCTCTCCTGAGCAGGGGCACTCCCTGCTGGGGACTCAGCCTGGCCCAGGGCCCTCCGGCTGAGACTGGACATGGGGACCCCGCATGCTGACCCTCCTTCGGAAATCTGCATAGGACTGATTTTTGGCTCTCAGTTTCTCACTATTACCTCACTGTCCACAGTGACCATTGGAAAAAAAAGTCATTCCAAATTCATCTCAGGTCGCCCGGATGGCTCAGTCGTTAAGCATATGCCTTCGGCTCAGGTCATGATCCCAGGGTCCTGGGATCGAGCCCCGCATTGGGGTCCCTGCTCTGCGGGAAGCCTGCTTCTCCCTCTCCCACTCCCCCTGCTTGTGTTCCCTCTCTCGCTGTGTCTCTCTCTGTCAAATAAATAAATAAAATCTTTTTTAAAAAATAAAAAATAAATTTAAAAAAATTCATCTCATTATCTTCTACTACGAACCTCATTCCCTGCTGGGGACACACATACTGCTGCCACCACCCGGCCAGTCATTCAAACAAGAACCCTAGGCCGTCACACCCCATAAATCCTGGGAATTCAACTCCTCGAGGTCTCTCCAACTCAGCCCCCTCCTCCCCAACTCCACTGCCTTGCCTGCCCTCATGCCTCACCTGGTTTCTAGCAACTCCTTCAAACCTTCTGCCAAGCCATTCCTCTACTCTCTGGGTTGTCACACTGTGACACCCAGTGACAATCAAGTTCCTAAAACAGGCAGAGACCCCCACTGCCTACAGAATAAAGGCTGAACCCTTGGGATTCCTGAGGGCCCATCTGAGTTCTATGAATCATGGGAGAGACAGGAGAGATGGGGGACATTGCCTTTGTCCCCAGAGAGTCACAACAAAATTGGGAAGGCGAGAGAGACAGAGGAAGCTGCTTGTGAAGTAGACCCATGGGTTTATAGAAGTGCAGTGTGTAGAGCTCAGTAAGTAGAATCCATACTAGTAAGTTGCATTGTCATTATTGTAGGATGTCATGTGCCCATAGCCAGCCGTGCTTGCTCTCAGTGGACCAGGCCAATTCCAAGAGCCAGCTGTGACCCCACAGAGACCTCACCCCTATCCTACGCACCAGGGGCCTCTGTTTTGACATTTGCCAGGAGGGACAGCTTTGGAAAAAAGCTCTGGGATGCTCAGATGAAAGGTGTTGGAATGTCCAGGCTTCTCTGGATCTGCCTGTCAGCATCTGTCCAGTTCCTCACAACCACCACCGCCCTCCTGCCCAGATCAGGCTGGACGTCCTGTGCTGATTCAGAGCCCTTCCCCAAGAACATCTCTGGGCCCTCGGACCCTCGGACCTCTAGACCTCAAAGAGGCATGTCCAGCTTCGTCACCCAGGTAGCCAGCAGCCCCATGCCCAGACCCAAGGCCAGCACACTAAGCTGTCATCGGAAGTCCAGCCTTGCTTTCCAGACAGCCAGCAGCCTGTGTGGGGCTTGGCTCACAGCCTCCGCAGTTCTCCCCGGCCTCTGCCCTTCCAGTCCCTCCCCTGCTTCTTCCCCTCTGCTCTTGGCCACTTGCTCTGCGCCAAACTCCAACACCCTCAACGGTTTCCCAACTGCTGCCGCATCTGGTTCTGGGGAGCAGGTCAGCAGTGAAGGAGTCGCGCGTGTGCAAACAGCCCCAGCTGGCCCCAGCCGCTCACACCTGCACACTCCATTCATCCCCACTGTTTACACATTGTCATCCGCAATTAATGCTTTCCCAGGAACTGCAGCAGGCTGATTGCCCCACCGCCACACAGGGACCCCATTCTGAGCCCTTGTGTCTGTTAAATTGAGCATGGGGCCCTGTGATTAAATTAAGGTTTGTGGCTCTGCCACTCTGGCCCCCGCTCCATCTTCCTCCCCCTCGACCTCCCCCTCCCCCTCCCCTTTCTTCTCTTGCCCCCCTCCCTCTCCTTCCGCTTTTCCCCATTCATCACGGGGCTTCTTTGTGACCTGATGCGGGGGGAGGTGGGCAAGGGGGAAATGGCCTGGCCCCTGGACAGGGAGGAAGAGTGGACGTCTTCCATTTAAAGCAAGGATAAAAGGGATGCGTTCATGACCCCTTGTGAGAGGAGCTCTAGGGAGAAGAGACAGTGTGGAACTAGAAAGAAGAGGGTGGTGTGAGGCCTTTGCTAAATTAATTAATCAATTTCTAGCATGGCAGAGTGGTTAAGGATACAGGCTCCAAGGTAAGACAGAGTTTGGGTTCAACTCCTGGCTCCATCACTTTCTACCTCTGGGATCTGATTCAAGTTTGGTGAGTCTTGGCTTCTCTGAGCTGGGCAGAGGAATCAGAATGAGCAAGGAAACAGGGGGAGCAGGTACCCTTGAGATGATGTGAGGAGAATGGCACTTTACCTCTGTGGTCTTCCTCCCCAAAACCCATAAACACAATCTAATCTTGAGAAAAACATCAGACAAATCCCAAGCAAGGGACATTCTACAAAATATCTGACCAGTTCTCCTCAAAAACAAGGGCGTCTGAGTCAGTGACAGAGCCAAGGGAAGCCTAAGGAGATGTGAGGACTACAGGTCATATAGTATCCTAGATGGGATCCTGGAACAGGAAAAGAATGCTAGGTAAAAACTGAAAAAATCTGGATAAAATATTGACTTTAATGAATAATGATATACTGATATTGGTTTCATAATGATATTTAATGTACCATACAAGTGTATGATGTGGATAATAGAGAAACCTGGGTGCACAGTATATGGGAACTCTCTGTACTCTCTTTGCAATATTTCTGTAAATCTGAATCTTTCTTAAAAAAATAAAGTTGACTCTTGAAAAGTGGGGGAAAAGAGACGGGCTTCTGAGAAAATGGTGGGAGTAGCACAGTTGTGGAAACTGTGCTACCCGCAGCATATGGAATAACCAGGATAGCCAAGCCAGAGCCCCACAGACAGCATCTGCAACAGCACTAAACAAGGTATCCCAAAAAACCAGGAGGTCCCTCCCAAATTCCCAAAACTCACTGGAAATGCAGCAACTTAATCTAAGCTAAGTAGCTGAAATGCAGAGGACCCAATTCATGGGTCAGGATGGGGCACCACGGCGCAGCCGTGACTGATGGCACCGGGTCCTACAACCTCCCAAAACTAACAAGCCACACCCCCTTCCAGAGAAAGCCCCACCTGGAACCGGAAGTGCTGGAAACACATGGACTTGGAACAGGACTGGACACAAGGAGCAAAGGAGAGAAAATGTCAAAATGGGAGAGGGAGTCCGAGGAAACAAGTCTCAGAAAACAGCAGGTCATCTTTTTTTTTTTTAATCATTTTGCAAAAACAACCGAGGAAAGAGTTCTAGAGCCAAGAAGAAACTCCTCACTCAGCCCTCTCTCCAAAAATACTCCACTCACTTAAAAAAAGTAGGAAAGAAATGGATCACTTGAACATCCGAGCAAAAAGATCAAATCACTTATAAGGGAAAGAAAATGAGGTTGTCATCGGACCTTCCAACAGCAGTTTTGTTTGTTTTTTTGTTTTTTTGCCAAAATACAATGGAATAACATATTTAAGATACTCAGGAAAAGAAAATGTGAGCTGTGGACCTTCCGGTATAAAGGCCACAGTAAACTGTAATAACATGCAAGAACTCAAGAATATTTTTTCTGTAATCCCTTCCTGAGGAATCTACTAGAAAATTAGGTTTTAGAAAACAAAAAATGCTGGAAAGCATCTACATGAGCACTGGTGGTGGGCACTGAATATAAATTTACCCATAAAATGATGACCCAGTGATGGTCATAAATGAGACGAGATAGGATGTGGTGCTTATGTGCTCGGACAAGGTAAATAAATACAATGCAAACATCACAAATGAGGCCAGAATGGAGAATGTGTAGGGAAAATAGAAGAAGCATGCAGACTGCTTTGTAAGCATCATGTGAGAATAAGAATATTAGGTCAAATACCAGTGGAAAAGGAGGGGATAGGGAGAGGAGTTTACCACCTAATTTTAACATGGTTCCTATTATGGCCCGAAAAGACAATAGGCCACCTCCAAGTTGAGGAAGAGAGGGTACTACATGCATGATAGAAAGGTATGAATATAGGACACCTGGGTGGCTCAGTTGGTTAAGCGTCTGCCTTCGGCTCAGGTCATGATCCCAGGGTCCTGGGATTGAGCCCCGCATCGGGCTCCCTGTTCAGTGGGGAGTCTGCTTCTCCCTCTCCCTCTCCCCCTGCTTGTGTTCCCTCTTTCGCTGTGTCTCTCTCTGTCAAATAAATAAATAAAAATCTTTAAAAAAATAAAAAAATTTTAAAAAAAGAAACAAAGAAGGGCATTTTATAATGGTAAAGCTTATAAAGCTTTATATAAAGTTATTAATATATATTTTATTAATATATATGTATTAATATATTAATACATTATATATATAAAGCTATATATAAAGTTATTAATACTTCCATAAGGAGAAACTGTAGCTTTTGCAAGGAAAAATATGAACACAGCAATAGAAGATCATGACATTTTTATGAACCAGTCTCAGAAGTCATTACACCATTTGCACCATATGCTATGGGCCATGGTAATGACAAAGGTCCACACCATTTCTAGCAAAGAGACAGGCTTTACCTCTTGCTGGAGGAGGAGGTTTCAGAAGAGCACATGGGACGGGGAATAGTGTTGCAGCCACCTTTGAAAATTGCACTCTGCCATAACCATCTACTCTGTTGGTGAGGCTACAAGGAAATGTTAGGATTTCATTTTAAAAGTTTAGGAAGGAAGACAAATGGAGGGGAAGGACAGAATATTGATTTGCCAAGATCTCTGAAAACCATACTTCTATGATATGAGGTTAATGTATTCCAGTTAAAATCATGGTCAAAAAGTTTCCCAGAGGGCGCCTGGGTGGCTCAGTAGGTTAAGCGTCTGCCTTCAGCTCAGGTCATGATCTCAGGGTCCTGGGATTGAGCCCCACGTCAGGCTCCCTGCTCAGCAGGGAGCCTGCTTCTCCCTCTCCCTCTGCCCCTCCCCCCTGCTCATGCTCTCCCTCTCCTTCACTCTTTCTCTCTCTCAAATAAATAAATAAAATCTTAAAAAAAAAAAAAAAAGGTTCCCAGAGTAGGAAGGTAGGTAGAGCTCTACACCTCACATGAAGATGAGGTAACATGTCTAAGATCTCATGACCTGGGTCCTGGGTTCCAGTCCTCACCTTGAGGGACCATCTTGCCTGTGTGGCAGCTCCCTGTGGCTTGATTCCACTTTAAACCTTGCCGCACTCTATTTTCAATGACCAGCGCTGTTGCTGTTGGTGTCTACTTCCACAGTAAGATCTTTGGCCAATTGTTGAATACTTAATTAACACATTAAATCTTTCAGAAATTTTAATTTAAATGATCACTGGAGAACATGCAATTGAAAAAGAGAGCAAGCGAGGGGATGACAGAGGTAGGGTGGGGGTGTGAAACCAGCAGGTGGAGGAGCCGTGAGCATGGACTCCGAGGTTGCCTGGGGAGGGGATGAAAAGGAGAATGGAACCAGCCGGTCCAGGCATCATCTAGAATGTCTTCTAGATCAGTGTCCTGCCCTCACCCACCGCGGCTTAGATACAAGCCCACAGTACCACAGTACTGGAACCCCAGCATTAGATCCTATCTTGGTCCATTTGGGCTATTATCACAGAAATAGGTGACTTACAAACAACAGAAATTTATTTCTCACAGTTCTGGAGGCTGGAAGTCAAAGATCATGGGAGTTCTGGTGAGAGCACTTTTCGGGGGTGTGGGCTTCCTCACATAGCAGAGAGCAGAGAGGGAAGCAGCCTCTCTGGTGACTCCTACCGAAGGGCACTAATCCCGCCCTCGGGGCTGCACCCTCTTGACCTCATCCAATCCTTATCACCCCCCAAAGCGACATTAAAAGAAACAAAGAAGGGCATTTTATAATGAGAAAGCTTATAATTCACCAGCAACCACTTTCAGAAAGGAGAAACGTAGCTTTTGCAAGGAAAAATATGAACATGGCAATAGAAGATCATGACATTTTTATGAACCTCTGAACACCATCACCCTGGGGGGTAGGGCTTCAACATGGGAATTTGGGGGGGGACACAAACATTCAGTGTAGAACAGATACCAAAGCCCAAGGGAGGGGCTCAGAAGATGCAGGGTTTCCACACACACACACCAGAAGTCACAAGTCTCCCAGCACCACTGCGACCCACTGAGAGCTGGCTCTTCATCTGTGAGCCCACTTCACCCCACACTTCATTCTGCCGGCTGTAACTAACCCAGGGCTACAACCCCGGTGGGGGCTGCATGTGAGGAAAGAGAGAGAGAAACCACATGGGTTGGAGGTGGAGGACCAACGGAGTTGGGTTTCTAATCCTCCCTACTGGGCGTTCATTAAAGACCTGAAAGACATTGTCCTGGGGCGCCTGGGTGGCTCAGTCGTTGGGCGTCTGCCTTCAGCTCAGGTCATGATCCCAGGGTCCTGGGATCGAGCCCCACATCGGGCTTCCTGCTCCGCGGGAAGCCTGCTTCTCTCTCTCCCACTCCCTCTGCTTGTGTTCCCTCTTTCGCTGTGTCTCTCTTTGTCAAATAAATAAAATCTTAAAAAAAAAGAAAGAAAGAAAGACATTGTCCTAATGTCTTCAATGCCGAGCACAGATCGTGGCACCCAGATCGACACACACACACACACACACACACACACAGCAACATCAATACACACACACACACATAGCAACCCCAGGCCCAGAGATAGACATGAGAAATGAAATAAAAAACAAATGTAAAGTAACAGTAAAAACATTGCAAGGATTTTCATGTGTTACTTGCGTTACTAATATATGTTTTTTAAAAGAATGAGGAAGTTGAACTATATTGAACTGGGAATACATTTCAGCTTATACAAATAATAGGCATATATTATGCAAATGTCCCCTAGTGTGGACAGTCACAAACCCAGCTGGCTCTCCTGCATGTTTGCCCTCACCCCCAGCCCGCCACCTTCCCCAAGCCCCCGGGGGCTCCTTGGCCAGCCTGGCAGCACGTAGCTCGGCTCCAGCCGTGTGGAAGCACCAATTATCCTTGGCAACAAGACCCAGGCTTGTGACCGGCTAAAGGAGGTCTGAGGGTCATTTCAGCATGAATATCTCAAACTATTTATTTTCAAGCAGGCTGGGAATGGGGGTGGAGATGTGTCGAAGACTTCAGAGAAACCTTAGATCCGTTCGATTTCTCTACCTGGGTCATCCCGAAACACACATCCAGAGGCTTTCCATGCAAAATCCAGGAAATTTGAGGAGTTAGTCCTAACTGACTGAGCTAACCCAGCTGAGCAAGAAGCCTCAGCCTGATCAAGTTTGTGGGGAAGGCGAGCAGCAAAGAAGGAAGGTTGGAATCTGAGTGATGGAAAAATCCCGTATCTGTGGGATTTCCCACAACGGAGGAGACGAGAAGACCCACAGACCGCTTTGTCACAAAACCATCACAACCACTTCCAGCCGGTGGCAAAGCCACGTGACCCAAAGATATGCATGGTCTTCACAGCCCTGGCTTCTAAAATTCAATTAAAAAACAAAACAAAACAAAAAGCTCGTGGGGAACAATAGCTTAAAGGACGAGGGTTTTATTTCAGGGTGATTCAACGTTTTGCAATTAGACAGGGTGCTTGCACAACATTATAAATGTACTACATACCACTGAATTGTTAACTTTTAAATTGTTCCCTGAATGTGATATGAATTTTGCCTCAATTCAAAAACAAATAAGACGACTCGATGCAGTGGCTGAATAAAAATTAACACCCAAGAATCAATTACTTTGACTTAGAACAGAAATAACCAGATAGAAAAAGAAACTGGAAAGAAAGTCTGTTTTAAAGTAGCAACCAGGACTAAAATTAAACTTAACAAGAAAGGTGTGAAATCTATGCATTTAAAATTACCATACTTAATTTAAGAGCAGGGCAGAAATAACTTGAATATATATGGAAAGATCTGCCACATTCCTAAACAAGAATTCTGAAAATTATAGAGATAGTAATTCTACCCACCGTCTTCTATAAATTAAATGCAATCTTAATCAAAACCATAAATTTTTTTCTGGAAGTTGACAAATTTACTACATAGTTCATTTAAAATTCAGAAAATAGAAAGAATAATCTCTGTGATTTGCCCATAATCCTAAACAGGACAGGTCACTACTTCCTTGTGTGTATATATTTTTGGAAAAGCTATAAAGCACAATGACAGAGATCTCAGGCTCTGTAGTTAGAGCTGATCCTAACTGTGCAGCTTAAGGGTGTGTGTATGACTTAACCTCCCTAAATCTCACTCGTCTTTTGCAAAACGGAGAGGCCAATACGTACCTCACAGACCTAAGGATTAAGTGAAATTCTCATGTATGAGCTTAGCCTCATTTTTCAGGCATTGTGAATCCCAGCATTCAGGAAATGGTTACTATTACATTTACATAAATACATAATAGCATGTATATGATTGTATTGTACACTGTAAGATGGTTTTTTAAGCTTGATGTTCCATAATGGACATCTTCGCAAGTCAAAACATGTGTTTTTATTATCCAGGGTCTAACCCAGCACCAACACCTACTATGTGCTCAGAATATATTCGTTACACGAATAAATAAGGAAATTAATCTTGGCTCATCTTCTTAAACTTGCTACTGATTGTAATGTTTGCTTTGGATTCCAGCATGTGGATGCACTGTAAATGAATAACCGGTCCTCCGCTGACAGACATGTATTACTTACACTGTTCAAAAAACTGAAAACAACATTAAAATATCTATTAATAGAGATTATGGATAGACTTTGTGCTTTAAGTAATTGCAAATGAATTAAAACATTTCCATACCTAAATGACTTGAGACCATGTATACCTGGAGGTCATTTCAAAGTGAAGATAGTAAAGATTGTTCCATCTGGGGGTGGGAGGACCCAGGATGTTGACTACTCCTCTGTAGAGCTGAATACACCCACTTCTCCAAGTGCCTTTATTGGTTTGACTTCTTTCTGCTTTTCCAGGAGAAACATGGTAACTGTTTCTTTGTGGGAAGTGACCACCAAGTGAAATGTAAATATAGTGAACAGTTCCTGCAGAAAATGTGATTCAGGAGAAAGCCTGGAACCCTGAGAGCCTTTCTATGTTGCCAAATATGGTGATTCTAAGATCTTCAAACAGACGCGTCAGAATGTGTGACCTACAACCACATCTCCCACAGCTATGCCAACAGCTGGGGTCTGGAGCAGGACTGCCTTAGTATTTGCAAACTGAGTCAAGATACAAATGGAGAGGCGCCTGGGTGGCTCAGTCGATTAAGCATCTGACTGTGGCTCAAGTCATGATCCTGGGGTCCTGGGATCGAGTTCCCTATCAGGCTCCCTGCTCAGTGAGAGTCTGCTCCCTCTCCCTCTGCTGCTCTCTCTCTCTCTCTCTCGCTCTCTCTGTCAAATAAAGAAATAAAATCTTAAAAAAAAAAAAAAGATACAAATGGAACCCCTGGCCCACAGCCCACCACCCTTCTCCTCCCATCTCCAACACCATCACCCTTCACCGGAAGTTCCTTGTACACACATTTGTGTCCAAACAACCTCGTTGGCCTGGCCAGCTCTGCCCACCTCCTCCCACCTCAGTAGACACCCTGGACCACCCTTCAGGGGTCAGAGTGTACGTTCCATCAGCTAGGAGGACTGGCAGTAAACCCACTCAGGCCCTGGAAAAATGGAATATGTTTCAGAAGGTTCGGGTTGCTCTAGGTGGGCATGTTTCCTTGACTCTGTGGACTCCTCACCCTACAGAGAGGACAGCAGCTGGAGCAAGGCAAAGCAGGACTCTCAAAAAGCCCATGCCTGGCAGACCCTGTCTCCCTGTTCTAAGGCAGCACTGGTCTGCAGCAACCAGAAGCTCAGCCAAAGCTTCCGATATATCAGTGGCTCTCAGTGGTGCTGCATTTGCTTCCCAGGGGTCATTTGGCAAAGTCTGGAGACATTTTTGGTTCTCGCAAGTAGGGTAGAGGGGTGCTACTGGTATCTAGGGGGTAGAGGCCAGCGAGGCTGCTCAACACCCAGCAATATACAGGATAACAACAGCTCTCCCACCCCTGCAACAAAAGATTATCCAGCCCAAAATGTTAATAGTGCCAATGTCGAGAACCCCTATGACACATGCATGAGTGTGGAGGACAACAGATTTAGGGTTCAGACCCTTAGTCTGCTACTGACTCATTAGGGGACCAGTTATTTTGCTCTCTGTACCTCAGTTTTCTCATCTGTAAAATGGGGATAATGGAAAATATTTCACAAGGCTATTTAAGAAAGACAAGGAACTTGCCATGTAAAATGCTTGGTACAAAGTAGGTCCTCAATAAATGTCATTGGTGTTCCTTCTATGAGGAGGGAAGCAGACTTCATATTCTTAAATGCCTTTTGTGAACCAATTAGAAGTCTCTAAGTTTAGAAGAGGAGTTGGGCCATAAAAGCAAA
Organism: Phoca vitulina; assembly: GCF_004348235.1. Taxonomy (NCBI): domain Eukaryota; kingdom Metazoa; phylum Chordata; class Mammalia; order Carnivora; family Phocidae; genus Phoca; species Phoca vitulina. The sequence goes on along the minus strand of NW_022589710.1, from coordinate 40,986,457 downwards.
AGAAGCCTATATTATTTCAGAACGACTGTAGATAAAAAGTCAAGAGGACATATGGATACGTAGAAAGATATTCTTAAATTGTGTTAATAAGAAAGCTGTATATATACAGAGCTTTATGAAGCTGTGAACTGGGAAAAACTGAGTTATGCTTCTGGCAGGTTGTTCCCTCTTCTACAAAGGATTCTCTACACCTTCCGTGGCCTCTCCATCCCAATTTACTCCCCCAGCCCCCAACCCAGCAGCAGTCCCTAGGTGTAGGGCAATCCCATCAGAGGTGACTTGCTGCCATCTGGTGGCAGAATTGGTAAGAGCGGCTAGGATTTTGTCCACTGATTCTTCCACTAAACCAGGATGTAATTTTACCACACACAAAGCAATCATTTATTTAACAGCACCCAGGAGCTGCAGAGAATGTAAAGATGGACAAATATGCACCTCTTCCCAGAATCAGATGGAGACATTTGGGTTCTAGGGCAGCTGATGATAACTTGAGACCGCTTCAAATCTGTTTTAACATGTTTAGTTGGAGTAGGGATGCTCTAGCTATTAAAAACAAATTATATAATTCCTTATGCTCAAATAAGGAATTTCCTACATGTGCTCATATAAAGCTTTAATCATTCACACTTAACTAAAGAAAGAGATCATTTGTAATCATATAGATAGAAAACAACATCCAAAAGTGCTTAAAAACTCCTTTTCTGCCTCTATCAGCAAAATGTTTTCAACTTTCCTGTATTTCTTCTCCTCTCTTCCGTTTTCTTTCACAATTTTCCTACTTGGGCTACTTTTTGAAAGGCAAATTTAAGGATCTAAAATGTAGATAATAAATCGCCCCTTGTTGCTAACCCTGCTATTGATTGATTTCAGAATTCCAGCTGACTTCACATGGCCATCAGGCTGGTAGTCTGACCCAGCATTGCACCAAACAGATCACATTTCCAGGGTGCAAACATACTTACTAGATCCAGTTTGGTGCTGCCACGGACTGTGTTTTATTCCTGATCTAGAACACTAAATCCATGAAAGCGGGACCTGTTTACTTTTCCCCGGATATGAATAGAGTTGCATGTGAACTAGCACTCGATTTCCAGTTCATTCCAGTGATTGTTTTAAGGCTTATATTTATTATGAAATATTTTCTACATCTAAATGACACATACACATACATATGTGCATATATACATTACAAAAAAAATAAGAAAATATATATCTAAGTACAGATCACCCAGATCCAGAAAGAGAGCATTGATAGTAACTTCTGAGTGCCTGTATGCTGTATCCCTCTCCACCTACCCAGGTGACTTTAATCTAATAATGTTTTTGCATCATATGTGGGTCAGAGCGTACGGTTGAAAACCATAGAAATCAACTTTGATGGTCTTAAACAAAAAGGGGGATTGTTGAAAGAAGGAAAGGGTTCTCACAGAAGTCATAGGGGACTGGAGATCAGATCAGACTCGAACTGGCAGGAACCATCTAGGCCAGGGGCTGGCTGCCACCGTGGACACTGGGTACACTGCCCCCTAGATAGGAACCCATCTTACCTTTGCTTTGCATCCTTCAGTCACAATAAAATGGCTTTTTAAACCTGGATCCTGTGCCCATAGAGGGCAGGAGGGTGGCTTCTGGGATGTTCAAAAACTAAAAACTGCCCACTACAGATGAGTGCCCCAGAGCTGCCAGCTGCCCCCGCCCCCACCTGTCTCTGCTCTCGTCCTCCAGAAGCTTCCCATCTGGGAGGAAGCTTTGCAGGGAAATGAGGAACTGAAGAGTATATGGAAAGTGTCCTGAGAGGTTCCCAGGCATTAACTGAGCACCTTCATCAAGGACCCACAAATGTGACCAATGCCCCTCCAATGAGAGCTGAGCCCCTACAGGATGGGGACAGGGAGGATTCTGAAACCGTGTCAAGTCATGGAAAGCCTTGGACATCTTGCTAAAGAGTTTGGATTTTAATCCTGTAGGACATGGAGGGCTGCTGTGTGTGTGTGTGTGTGTGTGTGTGTGTGTGTGTGTGTGTGTTGAGCAGAGCTGTGCTCTGGGAGGATGATGCTGAGGGTAAGACTCCATTCAAGGAGACCTGATAGTTGTGGGGATGGCACTGGCTCAGTTTGGCCAATCCTTGGATTCTCAGAAGAGAAAAGTAAAGGGAGGTATGGGGGTGGCATCTCCATTCCCTTGGCTTTGGTGTAATTCTCCAGGCCAGGCTCTCTCCTCTCATTCCCTCTCCGCTGAGGATGTACAGGACTGATCTGAAGGGGGAGCTTGGGGTAAGGAGCCGAGTGAGGCCATGCAGCCTCTCCGGGCCTCCTCCTCCTCGGAGGGAGGGGCCAGCTTCCGACAAGCACGGGGCATTCAAGTCTGACCTCCAGGCAGTGAGTTCTCCAGGAGTTTGGACAGCACACTTTGCTGAGTTCTGCGCCTCCCTACTCCTGCTTTCTCAGGCTGCTTTGCGGGGTCTTCCTCCGGGTCCCTCATGGTGAAGGCTAGGATGCCTCCGGGCTCTGAGTGCAGACCTCGCGTCCCGAATCCAGGTTCACCTGCTCTGATGTCAGCACCGTGCGCAGCACCCAGACACTGAGGACTGCCAACGTCTGCCCTGACTCCCCCGCTAGATTCCAGCTCTTCGGAGGACAAACTAACCTCTCACACATTTCCCAAAGGTATTCATGAACGTCCCTTCCCCAGACCCGTTCCTTCCTCATCGTGGATAAACCAGTTGCTGGGCCCTCACGTCGTCACTGCCATGCTCTGCTTCCGCAGCTGCGCAGGGCCACCCGCTGCCCGGCACCGACAGCTCGCGCTTGCTCGGCGCGCCCGATGCAGATGGAGTGTGAGGCGCAAATGCGAGCCCCGTGCGTAATTTTAGATTTCCTAGACCCCAGATTTAGAAGGTAAAATGAAGCAGCTCGGATTAATTTTAAATAATATATGTTATGTAATCCAACATGGTCAACATGTTATCATTTCAACTGTGATAAATGTTTTTTTTTTTAATTATCAATGCGAGGGCGCCTGGGTGGTCCAGGGACGGGCACCTGGGTGGCTCAGTTGGTTAAGCGTCTGCCTTCGGCTCAGGTCATGATCCCAGCGTCCTGGGATCGAGCCCCACATCGGGCTCCCTGCTCCGCGGGAGGCCTGCTTCTCCCTCTCCCACTCCCCCTGCTTGTGTTCCCTCTCGCGCACGCACTCCCTCTCTCTCAAATAAATAAATAAATAAAATCTTTAAAAATAAATAATCAATGCAGTATTTTATTTTTGTGGTAAGTCTTTGAACTTGAGCATGTATTTAACAGAGTGCATGTCAGTTCAGACCAGCCACATTTCAAGTCCTTGCAGCCAAACTGTGGCTCGTGGCTTCCATACTGGACAGCCCAGCGAGAGCCTAAGCAACTTTCCGGTCTGGTCTGGGTTATTGCCATAGTCTTCCTGCTTCCACGCTTGCTTTCCTGAAGGCATTTTTCCACTAAGCAGCCAGATCTGTCAGATCGCGTCATTTCCCTTTTTAAAGCCCTCAGTGGTTTCCCACCACAAACACCAGCAGGGTCCAGCTGCAGGCTCTCTCTCTTTCCTCACCACCCACTCCTGGCTCCCTCCCTTGGCCGCTTCACTACCTGACCCCCCTTGCTGCTCTCCAAGCCTGTCCCACAAGCCCCCAGCTCCGACGCTCCCCACTGGCTGTTCTCTGCCCAGGACACTCTTCCCCATCATGGTCTGTCCATGCATCCTGCTTCCCCCTTCCCCAGACCCAGCCAGCCGCATGCCCTTTGGGCAGCCGGAGTCTCAGAGAAGAGGAGTTCACCAGCTTGGACCCTCTCTGCCCAGAGGTGCCATTTTGCCACCTCCACGGGACTGCGGCTGGCCACAGCAGGGGGCTCTCGATCTGTGGATTCCCCCAGGCCCTATGTGGGAAGGAGCACAAGTCTTCTCTGCCCTCAGAGCCCCCAGATGTATTCAGGTGACTGTCCCCAACCTGGGCTTGTGACCCTGATTGAGATAGCGGGGCAGGGTGCAAGCCCTTTCTGAGCAGCTTCTCTTCCCCAGATTCTCTTCTCTCCCTGCCCCAGGTCTTCTGAAACTACTGTTTAGACCTTGGTCTTAAAAATGATCAAGACCTGGGGTGCCTGGGTGGCTCAGTCAGTTGTGCATCTGCCTTCGGCTCAGGTCATGATCCCAGGGTCCTGGGATCAAGTCCTGCATGGGGGTCCCTGCTCGGTGGGAGGCCTGCTTCTCCCTCTCCCTCTGCCTGCCGCTCCCCCTGCTTGTGTTCTCTATCTCTCTGTGTGTCAAATAAATAAATAAAATCTTTTTTAAAAAAATGATCAAGACCCTTCTCTCTGTTTTGAGTTTCAAATAAAAAGCTGAGTATCCACATGTTTTTTTCTCTCTGCATTTCTGAAATCCTCCTCTAAAGGCCTGAGAACTCACCGGCCAGGCCGCCAAGGGGTCACAGAATGCAGGACAGTCGGGTTTAGGGACAGGGAAGGTTAATATTTAGCATTATCATCCTGCCACTTATCAAAAGGTATTTCTAGGGGCGCCTGGGTGGCTCCATTGGTTAAGCATCTGCCTTCGGCTCAGGTCATGATCTCAGGGTCCTGGGATCGAGTCCCACATCGGGCTCCTTGCTCGGTGGGGAGCCTGCTTCTCCCTCTCCCTCTGCCTGCCTCTCTCTCTCTGTCAAATAAATAAATAAAATCTTTAAAAAAAGGTATTTCTATGAAAAGATATTTGCCACACTTCAATAATAAAAGACCAATGCCAAAATGATCCATTGGATGATGTAACACTACCACCATGTTACAAATTCCCCTCTTGTTAGTGCAGCCCATGACTTCCCTGTGAGGTGAACATAAGGGAAGGCCATGAGGCTTCTGGGCCTTTAATCCATCTGCACTGGGTGCTGCCTTCGTGTGGCTCCCCTAGGATTTCCCGTGGGTCCCCTGGTGGGGCTGCAGGGCTCCAGCCTGCCCACAAGGCACAGGCAGGACAGGCACAAGTAAGCACCCAGGGGCAGTGGGCGGGGCTGGGTGCAAGTTGGCCAAGAGACAGGTTCCTACGCGTGGCTGCTCATCCAAGCTCACCTGCACATTTGCTCCCTACAGTTTTTCTATGGCCCAGATCATGTACCCTTTCTTAATTGAATTCTAACTAGCGTTTATGGAATCTTAGAAGCACCTCCACAGAGTCTTGGGTCCTCTGGAACCCAGATGGAAGCCGCTAAAATATTAACCGTGCTTATCTCTGGTGAGCTTTTTGTTTTGTCCTTTGTGCTTATCTTTATTTTCTCCCTCCTCTAAAATACACCCAGGTGACTTGTGTAATTTTGCTTAAGCCAAAAAGAAATCAATGTTATAAAGGACCCCTGACCCTGTGAGTCCCGCAACCGTCTGCCCCTGGGACTTTAGCCTCCCATGCATCTCGTTGTCTCCTGGCCATGGAATGAATATTTGCTCACATCTACAAGCAGGTAAGAAATGCTTAAGGGGTGAGGCTTACCTGTCCACCAGTCTCACCATATTCCAGGCTGAGCGGTATAGAAACCATAGGGAGACTGGCAATAATCAAAGCCTGAGTGATTCCAGAGGATAACTGAAGAACTTCTTCAGGAAAGGTGGTAAGACCCTGGGAGCCGTCTCCCCAGCCCCCAGCGCTAGCTCATCATTATCAGGTCAGCTGATCATGGTCCGCCACAGGCCTAATGCCCTCTGCCCACACCACATCCTCTCAGCATCCACCTGACCTATCAGCTCTTAGAGGTGGGCCAAGTTCTCTATTATTGGTCTCCCCAGGACCACCTGAGACCTCCAGCTATGCAGCATCCAATTCAGACACTGACAGAAGTGCCTCGTGGAACAGAAACAGTTCAAAAGCAAGAAACAGTTCAAAAGGACTCCAGGGGTGGGTCACCATCACTAGCCACAGGAAGCTCCAGGACAAGCCAGCCGAAGTGTCAATGCCCACTTTGCTATCCCCCATTTCAGCACATTTTATATTTATTTTGGAATGGGTTCAGTCCTCTAAAAGTGTGGGAAAGAGGGTGTTTGCCATCTTTGCTGATTTAGTAGCTTGTACACACATTTCCCAACCACATGCTAGAACATTGGACAGTACCATTTTGCTCTAATCTCAATAGACGTGTAACAGACCATGCTGAGGACTATGTGAATGCCTTCCATTCATCCCCCCTCCGCTAACCTGTCTTTCCCCTCCCAACTGGTCTTAACCCCAGAGTCTTGGGTTAGATCGATCCTTGATATGAGTCCCCTGAAAAAGTCCTCTCTGCTTGAACCTCTCCCACCCACCCAGCCCCAGTGACAGGTACTTTCAAGGTCCTTCATTCCTTTTTAAGATAACAGTTATAGGTTAATATCAAATACACATTCACCTTCCCAAATCTGCAATTTCCAAATCCAAAATGCTCTGCCATCTAAAAGTTTGTTTTGTTGATTCCTTTAACAGCAAACCCTATTCTGAACCGGTGTGAAGCTATTTATGGCCTTTCTTTATCCCATTGTATGATCCATGGCAGAAATACCAGAATATCAGGAATATTGATGTGTTTCATCATGATACTGCCCCAGACCCTGACCGGGATGTCATATAGCATGCAGTCAATGCACTGTATCATCTTTCCAAACTTTGAAAAGTCATGGGAAGTTTTGGATAAGAAATTATGAACCTGAATCTGCTTCTCTAAATATAATATTTGGTCTTCTATAACCCAATTTATTTTTTCTGGATGCTTTATAACTGATTGAGAGGGATGCATTCTAGTCCCCTGCTACTTGTTTGCTTCTTTGTTTTTGTTTTTTTTTTTAAAGATTTTATTTGTTTATTTGACAGAGAGAGACACAGTGAGAGAGGGAACACAAGCAGGGAGAGTGGGTGAGGGAGAAGCAGGCTTCCTGCCGAGCAGGGAGCCCGATGTGGGGCTCGATCCCAGGACCCTGGGATCATGACCTGAGCCGAAGGCAGACGCTTAACGACTGAGCCACCCAGGCACCCCTGCTTCTTTGTTTTTAATGGTATCTCCTGTAATTGTAGCTTTATGAATATTGTGCTTTGTTATTTGGTACATATTTATAATCGCTGTAGTCACTGTCAATTGCATCTTTGAGCATATAAAGTATCTTTCTTCATCTTCACTTTACTTGATATTATGACCTGTGGGGCACCTGGGTGGCTCAGTCAGTTAAGCGCCTGCCTTCGGCTCAGGTCATATCTCAGGATCCTGGGATCGAGTCCCGAGTCAGGCCCTCTGCTCAGCAGAGAGTCTGCTTCTCCTTCTGCCCCCTCCCCTCCCGTGCTCACTCACGCTCTCTCTCTAATAAATAAGTAAAATCTTAAAAAAAAAAAAAAAAAAGATTATGACCTGTGCTCTGTTTTCTTTGTATTTGCCTCATGTACCTTTGTACATACTTTCCTTTTCAACCTTTCAGAAGACACTTTGTCCTAGATGTGTCATTTGTTTGATTTACAGTATAAAGGTGGGTCTTGGGGCACCTGGGTGGCTCAGTCAGTTAAGCGTCTGCCTTCGGCTCAGGTCATGGTCCCGGGGTCCTGGGATCAAGACCCGCATTGGGCTCCCTGCTCAGCAGGGAGTCTACTTCTCCCTCTCCCTCTGACCCTCCCTTGCTGCTCATGCTCTCTCTCTCTCTCTCTCAAATGAATAAAAAATCTTAAAAAAAAAAAAAAGTGGATCTTGCCTAAAGAACAGTCTGAATCTTTTTTTTTTTTTGTAGGTGAGTTAAGCCTGTTTCAACATTTATTGATATGCCACATGTTAGCCTTAGTTCTATCATATTAATATATTATACTTTATAATTTTAAAAAGCTTTTACTAATCTGTTGTCTTTGCTGCTGTGAGTAATTCCTCTCAAATTTCAGGTTTTCATTTTTGCTCTAGTTTTTAGTTTTACTATTTCTTTAAAGATTTTATTTATTTATTTGAGAGAGAGAGAGCACAAGTGGGGGGAGGAACAGAGGGAGAGGGAGAAACAGACTCCCTGCTGAGCAAGGAGCCTGATGTGGGGCTCGATCCCAGGGAATCCAGGATCATGACCTGGGCCAAAGGCAGATGCTTAACCAACTGAGCCACCCAGGCATCCCCAGCTTTTACTTTTATAATGACAATCTTAAAGAATGCCTCTTGTTTTCTATTATCTAACAATTACCTTTCTATAAACAACGAAAAATGAGCACATTTCTCTTCTTCCCTTTTTTTCTTCTTCTACACAATTTTAGTCCATAATATCTTTCTCAGAGGTTGGGTGTTTTTTGTCAGCTTTGAGGAATGTTCTTTGGCCCCCAGTTATTAGAGACATAGCAATCAGGAAACAGAGTCTACCTCTCACCTACTTTCCCCCTTCCTCTGCCAACATTTGTTACATGATTTAATATTGTCAGGACACATAATTCTTCCACCCTTTTCAATCACTGTAATGTGTAGGATTATGTTAGCTTGGTCCCCAGTAAACGTGTTCAAGGCTTGCTGCCAATCCTCCTTCCATATTTTCCCTGATTATCTCTGACTTGGCTGACATTCATCCTCTGGGAGTTTTCTCAAGAAAGGTCCATAGATGGGGCGCCTGGGTGGCTCAGTCGGTTAAGCGTCTGTCTTCGGCTCAGGTCATGATCCCGGGGTCCTGGGATCGAGCCCCGCATCGGGCTCCTTGCTCTGCGGGAAGCCTGCTTCTCCCTCTCCCTCTGCTGTTCCCCCTGCTTGTGTTCCCTCTCTCTCTCTCTGTCAAATAAATAAATAAAATCTTTAAAAAAAAAAAAAAAGAGAAAGGTCCATAGAGTCAATATTTTCTGAATTTTTTCATGTTCAAGACTATCTGTAGTCTTTATAGTTGAACGGTAATTTGGCTGGATATAAAATCCTTAGGTAACACTTTTCTTTCCCCTTGATGATCTTGTAAGTATTGCAACACCACTTCTGGCCTTGAACGTTGCTGGAGAGTAGAGGGTGGTTCAGTCGGTTAATCGGTCATCCTTAAAGGTCTAACACCTTTACTAGGTTATATCTCTAGGGTGACTCTCCTGGGCTGATCTCCCCTTACAGATGGTGTAAACTATAGTCTCCTTCACTTCAGAAAATCAGATTTCTATTCAATCTGTTCCATTGTTTTGGTGTTCTTCAGAGGCTCCAATGATGTGTCTACTGACTCTTGTTTGCCTGTATTCTAGATCTATCATTTCTCTCTACTCTTTTTTTAAATTCTCTATTTCCACTCAATTTTATTGCCTTTCTGATGTCTCTCCTCCACATCCCTTACTATGGTTTTTTTTAATTGCCCATTATTTGTACCTCCTTCCATCTCTAAACAAAATTTTTTAAATATTTTATTTATTTATTTGAGCGAGCGAGAGAGAGAGAGACAGAGAGACGAGTGGGTGGGAGGGGCAGCAGGAGAGTGAGGAGCAGGCTCCCAGCTGAGCAGGGAGCTCAATGCGTGGTTCGATCCCAGGACCCCGATCATGATCTGAGCTGAGGGCAGATGCTTAACCAACTGAGCCACCCAGGTGCCCCTGTACCTCCTTCCATTTCATCTTTATTTCTCTGATACTTTATTTTCTCTGAGTTCTACCTGCCCATGCTTCCTCTCCTCCTATTATCTCAACATCTCTTCCCTGTGTTCTTTCTCTCTTCAACTTTTTATTTTGGAAAATTGCAAACTGACAGATGTGTTGGAAAAATAATACAATGAGCATCCATAGATCCTTCCCATAGATTCACAGCTGTGAGCATTGCACCATATCTTTTTGAGCTTTTGCCCTCTCTTTACACACACACAATACACAAACACATTTTTCCAAACCATTTCAAAATAAGCTGCAGACATCATGACACTCTATCCACAAAAACGTCAGCCTGCATACATAACTACAATACTAATTTAACAATAAGGGGCACCTGGGTGGCTCAGTCGGTTAAGCATCTGCCTTTGGCTCAGGTCATGGTCCTGGGGTCCTGGGATCGAGTCCTGAGTCAGGCTCCTTGCTCAGCGGGGAGCCTGCTTCTCCCTCTGCTTGTGCTCTTTCTCTCTCTCTCTCTGACAAATAAATGAATAAAATCTTTAAAAAAAACCCAAAAAAACAATAATTCCATAATATCATCTAATATATAATCCATAGTAAAATTTCCTCAATCACCCTCAAAATATTAGATATTTTTTAAGCAGTATCCAATCATACATTGCATTTGGTTATGTCTCTTCATTTTCTTTTAATGTAGAAGCCCCCCAACTTTTGTTATATTTACTTTTTTAAAAATACACCCATATTCTAGTGTCCCATATTCTAGATTCGTCTTTAGTTCTTTATATTTCATTTGTTTTGTAACACTTATATTTTCAATAAGCTATCAGCTAGGTCTAAAAATTTCATTAGATTCATATTAGACATATTTGGCTGTGATTATATTGTGCATTTCATATTGCATTCCATCAGAAGGCATATGATGTCAGGCTGTCTCATTATTAGTAATTCACAGTTTGATCACGTGGTTAAGGTGGGTAACTGCCAAGTTTTACCAAGGTAAAGGTACATACCTTCCCTATAATTACTAATTAATCTGTATGGTGCTACTTTATCACCATATGAATATCTTATTGCCCAATTACCTCTTACCCAAAGGCTTTAGCATCTATTGAGAACCTGAATCAATTATTACATTAAGGATTCCAGAATGGTGACTCAAAAAAAATTATTTGTGTTCTTGTGTTTCTATTTTGTGGTTTTCCTTCATAGAAGCAATGACTAGATTCCCTTTTTAGAATTCAGCAGCATAATGTCTGGACTGTTCTCATCTGCTCTATGGCAATAGATCTCCTGATGAGTATTCTTCAATTGTTGGAAATTTTTCCTACTCTCTTCCTCTTTCATTTTATGGTGGATTTAATTTGCTGCTGGGTATAACTCACAGGTGAATGGTCTCATAATTTGCTTGAGGCTCCTGCAGGGCTGGCCAGGGGAGCCTTCCAGGCTAGCTAGTTTTCCCCACCACCATCAACTAGAGACACGGGCTGCTTCCTACAATTACTGTTCATCCATCTGTTGCCTTGTATAGCCTTACACGAAGGACTCAAGATGGCCACAAATTCTTTGCTACTCTACCACAAATAGGATGTGGTGAAAGTGACAGTGTGGGGCTTCCCCAACCTGGGTCACAAGATACCTTGTTGCTTTGGCTCAGGCCCCTTGGAGCAATTGCTCTGCTGGAAGTCACAACCACGTAAGAAGTCGGACTATCCCGAGACCACTAAGCTCTGAGGAGACCCATCCTGGCCACATGGAGAGACTTCATGGAGAAAGAGGAGCGTGACAAATCGAAGCAGTGGACATGTGAGTGAAGGAGGCTTAGCCACCCTCTGACAGCAACTGTAATAAGGAACCCCAAGCAAATGCTAGCAGGTGAGACTGCCACCTCTCAGAATTGTGAAAGACGGTAAGTTGGTGTTTTCAGGCATCAAGTTTGGAGGAGGTTTGTTACGCAGCGATGGGTAACGGAAACACCCACTTCTACTGGTTGCAGGAACCTAATTGGGGTCTAAAATGTCTTCTGCTGTCAGCCTTGCTCACCCAGTCCCCAGAACTGCTGTTACAAAGAAGCCATGTCACTTGAAATTGCCTTCTTCACCTTCAGGAGGCACATATTTTTCTGGAACTTTCTCACATCTATCTCTTTTGAGCCTCCCTGTCTGTCCCTCTTCATCCCTTTTCCCTTCACATTCTCCTTTGTGACTTCTGCCTGCCATCAGGCACTTGGGCAGTCTTTTCCCGTAGTTTGGAGTCTGCAAATTATATTTATCCCCTACCTTCATTAAAAACTATTGTCTGGGGGCTGCCTGGGTGGCTCAGTCAGTTAAGCATCTGACTTTGACTCGGGTCATGATCTTAGGGTCCAGGGATCGAGCCCCGCATTGGGCTCCCTGCTGAGAGGGGAGTCTGCTTCTCCCTCTCCCTCTGCCGCTCCTCGCCCCCTACCCAACCCGCTCATGCTCTCTCTCTCTCTCTCAAATAAATAAATAAAATCTTTAAAAAAAACCTATTGTTTGTAGGGGAAGCGCCTGGCTGGCTCAGTCAGAATAGCATGCGACTCTCAATCTCAGGGTTGTAAATTCAAGCCCCATGTTGGGGTGTAGAGATTACTTAAATAAATGAATAAATGAAAACTTCAAAATATATTTATACATGTTGTCTATGGGATTTTCCCTCCATTTTTCTTGTTGCTTTTAAATGATTTCCAATAGAAGAGAGGGAAATGGGGGTTTCTGTGTAGAGGCTGCTTTTAGGCAAACAGGCTTGGACGATGGAATAGAGAAAGGACCACAGCGACCCCACCCCCACCCCCACCGAATACACACAGGCCCAGCTGGTGACCCACCTCAAATAGCCACAGGCCTAACTGACCAGTGGGTTACTTACAAGTAGGCACAGGCACCAAAGAAGGGGAGATCCCAGAGCGCCCCATACCACCTTATATTCCGCCTTTGAACAGCCCCCACCCGCTGCCCGGAGGCAGTCTCTCCTCTCCGTCCTGCGCGCACTTCCTCGCGGGGGATTCAATAAACTTCTTTCGCCTTTGTCCTACCTCAGGTGAATTCTATCACCCACGGGCTTCCACCTGATCATCGCCCCACACTTGGGGGCCCCCCATCCGATAGAGAGACACCCCATTTAGGCACCATATTCCACAAACACTTTCCTATCATGAGTCACTACTAGATTTTCAATGGCTACATTCTTTTAAATGCACCATCACCTCTCATCTGCCAACAGACACTCAGGTTGCTCCCAATAGTTCGCTATTCCAAGCAATGCTGCAGTGAGGATCCCTTTACCTAGATCCTTTGTGCACTCAAACAAGTATTTCTGCAGAATTTTCTACAAGTAGGATTTGGGGGTGCAAGGGCAATGGCTGATGCAGGGCTTTTTATGCCACATCAGAATATGGGGAAATAGCTCCGTTTTGCTGGAGCTGAAGCTATAGAGCCCCTTAAGTAAATTCACCTGGCTTCCACTACCCCTAGTAAATCGTTCCAGTGTTGTGTTGCTGGCTATAACGAGCTTGTGAAAGAACTGGACCAGTCCAGTTTGGAAAAACTATGTCATCAAAGAGCTTTTCCATTCAAACCTTCGAGATCTCAAAAGGCAGAGGTGGAAGGATTTTGGGGCACCTGGGTGGCTCAGTCATTAAGCGTCTGCCTTCGGCTCAGGTCCAGGGTCCTGGGATCAAGCCCCGCCTAGGCTCTCTGATCAGCAGGGAGTCTGCTTCTTCCTCTCCCTCTGCCCCTCCCCCACGCACGCGTGCGCTCTCTCTCTCTCTCTCTCAAATAAATAAAATCTTTAATAAAAAAAGAAATTCAATCACAGTATCTGTTGCAGAGCACGTGCACAGTGACTGTACATTATCTTAATATAACATAAAAGATCCTTCCATCCCCCAAATTTTATGGCATCAGAAGAGGTACAGAGAAGACATGGAGAAAAGGATGGAGGTTGTCAGCCTCCTAGAAGAGATTTTTTCTTTTTGGTGCAAAGGCACATAGCTGGGAGCAAACAGAATGGATTGGGGTGGGGAGCGGTGAAGAGTGGGGAGGGAGGCGTGGCCAGGGAAAGAAAGTGTGTTTTCCCAAAGGGAAAAGTCCACAGTGGGAGGTAGAACTTCGGTTTTCTGAGAAGTGAGGAGTTGCTGAGTTAGTATCCAGTTTACAGCGTCCGTGGGAGCTCTGCTCTTTCTCTGTGCCCAATCAATCAATAGACACATTCCCAGACCCTGGGGAGGTTTTAACTGATCTTCTAACAGGTACTGACTGATGACTCCTCACCCCCTTGAGCATCAGACAGATGTGTAAAAAGTAATGTCTTGTTTGGCTGCACATGTTAAAAAAAAAAAATTTCAGGGGCGCCTGGGTGGCTCAGTTGGTTAAGCGACTGCCTTCAGCTCAGGTCATGATCCTGGAGTCCCGGGATCGAGTCCCGCATCGGACTCCCTGCTCAGTGGGGAGTCTGCTTCTCCCTCTGATCCTCCCCCTTTCATGCTCTCTGTCTCCCATTCTCTCTCTCAGATAAATAAAAAATCTTTAAAAAAAAAAAAAAAAAATTTCAACCAAGTGAATTTGAAGATCTGATTGGCTTTATTAAGTGATTCATGAATCAGACAGCACCCCGTGTAGCAAGTGGGGGGGAGGTCTCCAAAAAGTTGTACAAAATGTAAGGTTTTTATAGGAAGGAGAGCGAGGCAAGAGAGTTATTAGCAAAAGATTGTTTTGGGCAAGATGACCTTTCCTTAAGGGGATGGGCAGGGGATCTTATTATGCAGATTACTTCATCTTCCTGGGGAGGGGGCCGGGTGGAGAAGGCCCTTGTGACAGATGACCTCATTGATGCTTGTCAGAAAATTCCTGACTGATCAGTTAAGACATTTGTAGGGGAGGTTGAAACTGCAGTTAGATTAGGTAGGAAGCCCCAGTTTCCTGACTTGGCCTGGCCCAAGTGACATTCTGGGCCTAGGACATTTTTTGCATTCTGCTTCGCATTGTTACCATCTGGTCACATATGGTCTCCTCCGGACTATACAGTCCCTGGGGGCAGGAACGGGTATTAGAGTGCGGTCATCTGCCCTTAGTACTCTGTCGGGTGCCCCTTCTGACCAGCTCCAGTGAGAGGAAGCAGCCTTCCTTTGGCCTGTACCGGAACTTCTGGGTCCACTCAATCCAGGTGATATGGGAAGCAAAGGCAGAAGAAAAATTATTAAATGTCCTCACTACCTACAGCCCACTGACAAGTCCTTGAGACAGGCCGAGTGACATTCCTCTAGGAACTCAGAGGCCTTGATGTTAGTCCTTTGCTAAGGGCAAAAGGCATTCTTAGCCCGACCCCCAGGATCCTAAGCTTACTTTAACATATAAAAATGCCTTTGGAAATTTCCTTTATCTCTACCCCCCAAGATACGTGTTAGCAATCCTCCCCCAAGCATATGACCCACCGATATACATCGGAAGGGTCTCATGACTCAGGTTTTATTAGACAGTAATGAATGACCTTTTCGCAACAATAGCTAGCCCCCCTCAAGGTCCTGGAAACCTTGCTCCCAGAATTCCTTAGAGACTTAACACTATCCCTAACCCCCTCCCAACTTGGAAGTTGGGATATAATCAGCCACTCCTCGCGACCCCAGTGCAGCTTTCTCTGCCCATGGGTCCTGTCCCCGTGCTTTAATAAAACCACCGTTTTGCACCAAAAACGTCTCAAGAATTCTTTCTTGGCTGTCAGCTTCAAACCCTAGTATCTTTCCTACATCAAGAAGGAAAGGAGCTTTGTTGCTGATGTGCTTTGAAGTAGGGTTCATGAGCCAAGAGTTCGTGAGACGTTTTTGGTGCAAAAAGGTGGTTTTATTAAAACACAGGGACAGGACAGTTGATTATATACTTTGGAGTTGGGGGAGGTTAAAGACCAGGGAAGTTTCCAAAAGGACTTTCATATGCTAAAGACGACTTACAGGATCCCGGAGTCCTGGCTATTGTCAAGCTAAGGTTGTTTTTCCCTCCAGCAAGGCACTAACATTAAGACAGTTGGGAGTTCCTGGAAGAATGTCCTACTCCGTCTGTCGCAAGTATTTGTCAACAGGCTGCAGGTTGTAAGGAAATTTAATTTTATCTATATTTATTTTGCCTTTGTTCTCCACATCCTAGCCAGGGCGCAGGGGTGCGAGAGGGGTCCCAAACAGACCAGGTTCGGCCACCTGCCGTTGACAAAATCCGAAGGCAGAGAGACGAGTGGTGATGAAACGAGAAAGTTTGTCAGCGAGGCCAACACCGAGAGGACAGTGGACTAGCGTCTCAAAGACGGTCTCCAAAGTGCTGCAGATACTTCCAGGTTTATATGAGGAAAACGTGGGGCAAAAGTCGGTGGGTGCGTGCAGGTGGGCAGTGGACAGGTCATCACTGTCGCGGGTGGGGACTTGCTGGCCCAGGGCAGCCCTTACTGCTCCAGGGGGCAGTTTCGTTCCCGTCAGGGGATGCCTTCCCTGCAGGGTCTTTTGCCTGAAGTAAGCCGGAAGGAAGATCTTAACCAGAAAGTTTGAGGTCAAAGTGAAGGTGGTTGACGTCCTCTTTCAGCTCCAAGTTTCTGTCCCAGGGTCACGGCATTCGGCCCTATGCAGTGTGCTCTTCTCAACTCCAGGGAGCAACCTTTTCATGCGTGTGGTGGAGAAGGGGTGGATCCGTGGACCCGGTCACCCAGCCTTTATCTATGCAGGATTCCAGGGGCCCCAAGGGCCATTGGTGGAGAGTGCTCATTTTCAGGTGGTTCCTCATTCCAAACCAAAATCTGTTCCCACCCCAACCCACAGTGGTTCACACCCCGGTCCTGGTCCTCCTCTCTGGAGCCCTCCCCACCGTCCAGAAAGCCTAACATCCTGTTTCAGCAAATATGAAACTATGAGACCCCACTCAGGCCTCATGGGTTCCAACCCAGCTAAGAGGTGACTGTTCTTCTGAAGACTGCTCCTTTGTCCTACGCCTGCCCCTGGGATGGAGGTGATGTGGTTCTGAAATATAGGTGAGGTTCGGTGGGGTGAGGTCCAGAGCCCACGACCAAGAAGGAATTCTTGAGACGTCTTTGGTGCGAAATGGTGCTTTTATTAAAGCACGGGGACAGGACCCATGGCAGAAAGAGAGGCTGCGCCGGGTCCTGAGGAGTGGCTGGTTATATATATCCTCGGGAGTTGGGGGACGTAAGGAAAAGGGAGGTTTTAAAAGAACTTTCGTATGCTAAAGAGGACCTACAAGATAATGAAGCCTGGCCATTGTCAAGTTAAGGTTGTTTTCCCCTCTAGCAAGGTATTAACATTGAGATAGTTGGGAGATCCCTGGAAGATGTCACACGTGTCCCACCCAGGAGTGGGGGGAGGTTGCACGGTGTCAGCTTGTGCTTTGTCTTCAGCTAGCCTGCCACACACACACACACACACACACACACACTCACACTCACTCACACACGGCAGGCCCTGCCCTACGTGTGCGCCTCTTTCTACTTCTGCCCGCCCAGAGCCTGGCTCCCAGCCTGAGACGCAAGGGCAGAGTGCAAGGAGAGCAGTCAGGAAATCAGAGAGAAAAGCCTGTGCATTCCTGCTTCCTTCTCAGCAAGTTTCCCAAGCAATGGGGCAACTCAGGCTGCTGGTGGCTGGGAAATTGGGGCACAAACATCTCTGTGGCAAGGGTTCCCTGAGAGCTGCCTTTTAAGGAAAAAGCCCCCCAAGCTTCTTGAAAGCCCCTCACCATCCCAGCAGGCTTTACGCTCTGCAGAGCATATTCTTCCCCCTGGGACCTTTTCTGTCCGGGTTCGGGAATAAGATAAGGGTTTCCCCAGAATAGGCGAGAAGGACACGGGCCCCTGTCATCTTCCAGAAGAGCCACGGACCCATCGCCTCCCGGAAGCCAGCAGCACACCTGTCCCACAGCCCCTTGAGATCGGCTACCTCTGTCCAGCAAGGAACTGTGACGCTCAACTGTTTCACTACCCGGGTTTGGGGGCAGATGGGGGTGACCCGCTGGGCACGGGAAGGGCATCTTCCCCTAAATGAGAACTGAGGCATCAGGGACTGAACAGAGAACAGGAAGGACCAGACCCGGATCGGTGCAGGCCCTGGACAGGTCCCCCGGGACAGAAGGCCTGTGGAGTGCGCTCAGTGGGCGGCGAAGGAGAGAAATGGCTCTCCTGTCCCAGCGGTAGCAAAGTGTTGCGAGGGAAGTGTGAGTGACGGCTGGGAAGGCTGCAGAGGCGCGGGAGGTGGAGGGCAGGGAAGGCCAGGCAGATAAGGCTCTGGGTTCTCTCCCCTTTGGGGCCGCAGCCAGAGAGACAGCACCAGCAGTTGCATAATCCTTCTATTTGCCCAGAGCCACATTTTGTCCTGAAGCTTGCTGCCCTGGGAGGGGACTGAAGAAGGCACCTAGCAAAGACTGGGCAGGGAAGGGAGTCAGTGGAGAACAAGAGGTGTGCGGGGTCCCCCAGCCTTCAGCAGCCACGCAGGAAGATGGAGGCCCACAATGTGACTGCCCCGCTCAACTTCACCCTCCCACCCAACTTCGGCAAGCGCCCCACTGACAAGGCACTGAGCGTCATCCTGGTCTTCTTGCTGCTCATTATCATGCTCTCGCTGGGCTGCACCATGGAATTCGGCAAGATCAAGGCTCACTTCTGGAAGCCCAAGGGGCTGGCCATCGCCCTGATAGCGCAGTATGGCATCATGCCCCTCACTGCCTTCACGCTGGGCAAGGTCTTCCAGCTAAACAACATTGAGGCACTGGCCATCCTTGTCTGTGGCTGCTCCCCGGGCGGGACCCTGTCCAACGTCTTCAGTCTGGCCATGAAGGGGGACATGAACCTCAGGTAGGACTGGAGGTAAGGAGGGAGCCGCCTGGGGATGGAAGCTGCACCAGAGATGTCACAGTCTCGGGAAAGAGCAGGGTCAAAGTCAGGGAGTGAGTGGGGGTCAGGTGGATACTAGGGCTGGGGGTGGTGGGCATTGAGGCCAGAGCTTATGCTGGGCTGGAGACAGGAGTTGGGGTACATCTTGGTTTAAGCACCAAGTCAAAGGGGCCCAGCTAGTCCAGAGGCCTCCTGAAAACCCCCTTTCTTCCAGAGGTGTCTCAGATGGGCCACAAGAACTGACCTGAAGGAGTACTATTTAAACCCGAGAGGCCTCTGGGGAGCTCTGCCCCCTTACCGTGGTAGGCAAGTTGTCTGCTTTGAGGCCAGAGATCTGAAAGGGAGTGCACAGGGGTTCCAAACTTCTCCAGGGAGATCAAGGTGGCTTAGAACCAAAGACCCTTCCCATCCCTGTAGAACAGGCAAGACTTTTCAAAGATCCTTCCAGCTCTCCAGGCATATGGGATGGCTTCTCTTAACTTCCCCTATGGGCCCATCAGACACAGGAACACATCCATGCAAAGACATAACCAGGCAGATTCTAGAGGTCCCCAGTCCTGGCACGGGCCATGCTGGGCTACATGCACCTCAGCCAAACTGGTAGGGGTAGAACCCCTCACCCAAAGCATCACAGCAGAAATCTGGGCTCGCTTCTGTAGGGGCCGGCTGAACACCTGTCCTTCCAAACAGGTGGGACTCTGATCTAGAACGCCAGAGTGAGGCCATTTCAGACCTGCTCCAGCCTCAGCAGCAGCCCATGCTGACTGAGGGAAAATCACCAGCAAAAGCCCTTGCCTCTCTGTGAGCCTCCGTCTCCAGCCTGCCCCCTCCGAGGTTCAGTCCCCAGTGGAGACCCCATCCCGTGCCAGGCAGGGCAGTGGGTTCGGACAGCGCAGCTGCTTGTGCGGGCTAGCTCCCTGCCAAACGTGCTAAGCACACCAGCCAAGTCAGGTGATGCAGAGTAAGGCCACCGATCTTTAAGTGAAAAACCAAGAGTGAGTGGGTCTTCACTGGGACCCACCTTCTGAGCTCCAGACTCTCTACCCTGTGACTCAGCCCTCACTGAGGCAGTTGATGGGAAGACAGGCACAAAAGGGGGTTTGGCTTGTACAGTCTCCCATGGGAACATGTTCAATGTTCAACTACCTGTAAGGAAATTCTTCCCTCTATCTGATCCAAATCCTTCCTGCTGCAAAGCAAGCCCTCCGTCTTCAATCTGCCCTGTGGACAAGGCTCACCGCAGCCCCTGTGTCCTGAGAAACCCGGACCGCAGCTTCATCCCAGTGTAGAAGGGGTGTTTGTAGGTGTGAGTGACCAGATGTCCCAGCCTCAGCAGCCCGTGGGTGCCAGTGAGGTGCTGCAGCATGCCTGCCTCTGCCAGGTCCGAGCGTACCACCAGCCCAGCCTCCAGCCCCGCAGGAACACGAGCCCTCCTGCCCTCCTGCTCGGCCTCCTTGCCTGGGCCTCTGGGGACGCTCACTTCTACGAAGACCCCACAGAGAAATGCTGGGATGCCCGCCTTCTGCCATAAAGCCCCTTCCCACAGACAAGCCCCCACGCGCATGAAACCACGCCTCAGACCCCAGCAGCAGAGCATGTACGTCACCATCTCCCTTCACGGGCTGCCAGACTTTAACTGACAACTGGAGTTCATCTGGGACAACTCCTTACGTTAATTATGATGAACTGATACCGATAATACAAAACAGCCAGGCACTGCAGCAAGCACCTCCCGTGAAATCCTCATACGGCCTCCTGGGAGGAGGTGCTGTGCGGAGTCCCATTTTAAAGATGAGGAAACTGAGCCACAGAGAAGCTAATACATTTGTCCAAGGTCTGGGAGGCTCCAAATCCTGTCCTTTCACTCAGATGCCTTCAGGGCCAGGCATGAAGATAAGGGAACAAAGGGGCTGCAGGTGGCCCGCCAGCCGTGGGGCACGGACCCCCCCCCCCCCCCCCGCGCAGGCCGGATGCCACGGGTCTCCGCCGTGGGTGCTCTGTGGGAGCGCGGAGCCGCCGCCGCCCGCTTCCTGCTTTACAAGAGAAGGGAGAAGCTCCCTTTTTACAGGAAAACTCCAAAGTTTTCACTATTGGCCACTCATTAACATTTTTTTTTAAAGCCCTGTGCAAGCCGAACGGAGTATGTGCCGGGTCAGAGGCTACCAGTCAGGACCTCTCTCTAAGCACAACACTAGACGATCTCCCCTGTAGAGTTGGGGCGAATCTGACGACCCCGATTCCGCTTTATAGACCAGGAGCTGAAGTCCAGAGACTTGCCAGAGGTTTCCCAGAACTTGCGGGAAAGTGGCGTCTGGAGCCAGTCCCAGGCTCTCCTGCGGGTGTTGCTCCTCACAGCTGGGGTGAGTCTGCGGTGGCCGCCCTCACAGGCCGGAGGCCACCTTCCGGGAGGCTGGGCCGCGGGGAGGGCAGCCAGGGCAGCTCCTTCCTCGCGGCTGCCACCACACACCAGCTCCCGAGGTACAGGGGGCCCACAGGCCAGGGAAAATGCCCTCAAAGTTGAAGTGAGCTTGGCTCTTCAGAGACGAGGAGAGTGCCAGAGGGCCATGAGCTCTTCCGACCGCCTTTGCTGCCCCTCACGTTCAACCAGCCCGCAGGCCTCCCCCCGCCCCCCACGTGGGAAGCCTAACCAGGAATTTCACACTTCACCAGAGGCTGTCAGGGCCACACTGTTCTGCCAGAACAAGCTCGGACCTCAGAGCTAGAGTCTGGGCAAGTCACCTCCCCTCCCTGATTCTCACGGTAAAGGGAGGATCACGACAGTGATCCCGGAGGTACCTGGAGGTCTTGGAGCATGGTTTCCATCCCCCTGAGTCACAAGGCACACCATGTCCCAGAGCAAATTCCAGAACTTCTGACATGCCAAGCCAAAGTAAGCATGACTCCTCTGTTCAAGGGCATCAAAACAAGCACACAAGTTGTGTGTGGCTTTTCTCCCAAGAAGAGATCAATAGCTAGCACCGTAGCCCCCGTGTGTCCCTCCCCAATCTGGTGCCCCGCTACCCACCCCAAGGGAGCACAGACCCTTTTACACTATTACTACCTATTTGTATATATCCATAAGCAAGACACATTGTTGTAGTTGCATGTTCTTAAATTTTATATAAACAGTGCCATACTGGCCAGATCACTTGACAACTTGCTTTTTGGAGATACAGGCATATGAGTAGAATCGCTACTTCAGTGCATTTGAGCCCCAGTGCAGTTTGCTCGAATGTATCTGTTCTCTTGGCAGACGTTTATTTATGTGGATTTCATGTTCTGCTGCTTTGAACATTCTTGTAACTGTGCCCCATGCTCCCATGTGAGAGTGCATATAATCAAAGCAGGACTGCTAGGTGGTGGGGTCCACACACCTACAAATAAGTCTCCAGAGTAGTCCTTGCACTTCACACTTTCCCCAGCAGCGTATGAAGATCCTTCTTTTTCCTTGTCTTCATCTGTCCTCGGAATTGTCAGACTTTGTAACGTGCGCCATCTGGTGAGAGTGAAATGAGTCACAGCAGTTGTAAATGTGATTTCAAGGGAGATTTAGCACCTTTTCGTATGTTTATTGGCCATTTGGCCAATGACTGTTTCACCATTGGTCTTCTTCTAGAAATATGTCCTTTGCCGATTTTTCTATGGGATTGTTGTGTTTTTTCTCATTGATTTCTAGTTATTTGTTTTTTTGTGGGTTGCAATGGTCTACTCACAGTTTGGGGCTGGTCTTTATACCTTGATGATGATGTCTTATAATACAGAGTGCTTATTTTAATTTAGTCAAATTTACCAATATTTTTCCTTGACAGTTTGTGTTTGGGGAGGGTTCCTTTAAGAAATCATTGACTATGCTCAAGGTCATGATGATATTCCCCTACATTTTCTTTGAAAAGTTTTAAAGTTATGCTTTTCACATGGAGATTTTCAACCTAGAACTTACTTTTACGTATAGTGTGACCTAATTTTATCTTTTCCAGATGAAGAGAGAATTCCCAGTACCACTGAGTGAATTTTTCTCTGGTAATTTGTAATTCCATCTCTCACATAGATAAAATTCACCAACATGCATGGGTTTTGTCTGAGCCCTCTCTTCTATTGGTCTGTGTGTCTACCTTGCACCAGTACCACCAGTACCAGTTCTTAATTACAGGGACTTTATCAGTCTTGATATCTGAAAGGTGAGTCCCCACACCTGGTTCTTCTTGAAAATTATGTTAGCTATGGGGCGTCTAGGTGGCCCAGTTGGTTAAGCGTCCAACTCTTGGTTTCGTTCAGGTCATGATCTCAGGGTCCTGGGTTGGAGTTCTGCTTGTCCCTCTGCCTCTGCTCCTCCCCATGCTCTCTCTCTCTCTCTCTCTGCCTCTCAAATAAATAGACTAAAAACCGTTTAAAAAAGAAGAATGGGATGCTTGGGTGGCTCAGTTGGTTAAGTGTCTGCCTTTGGCTCAGGTCATGATCCCAGGGTCCTGGGATGGAGCCCCACATTGGGCTCCTTGCTCAGCAGGGAGCCTGCTTCTCCCTCTGCCTGCCAGTCCCCCTGCTTGTGCACTCTCTCTCTGACAAATAAAAAAATAAAATCTTAAAAAAAAAAAAAAAGACAAAGAAAATTGTTAGCTACACTTCACCCTTAACTCTTCATTTGATTTTGGGGATTAGGTCTCAAGTCTACAAAAAATATTGCTGGAATTTTGATTAATAGATTAAAAATTTAGAGGCCATCTTTATAATATTGTGTCTTCCCATCCATGAAAATGATATAGCTTTTCTTTTTGGGGGCAGGACCTTATTTTATACCTTTCTATGGAGTTTTATAATTTCTTCTATAAAGATCCTGCATGTCTCTGTTAGATTTGTTTCTAAACACTTCATAGATTTTGTGAATATTATGGCATTTCTTTTTTTTAAATTGCAATATAGTTGAGAGAAAATATTAACTTTAGGTGTATAGCATAGCGATTTGACAATTATTTACATGATAAAATGTTCACCACAGTAAGTGTAGTTACATCTGCTAAATGGTATCTCTTTTTAAAAATCCATGTCCTGGCGTGTGGTGGAGTGGGGGGGAAGAAAAACCATGTCGTAGTTATTTTTCCTAGGACACAACTGATTTTTTCATATTGTTGATGTATTAAAAAACTCATGGATTCTCTTACTTTCTAGTTGTAGTAGAATTTCACTTGGATTTCCTCTGTGGACAGTCCAATCATTGGCATGTCGTGAAAATTTAATTTCTTTTTTTTCCCCCCAGCCCTATATAGTTTTTATTTCTTGTTTTGCTGTGCTAGCAAAGACATATATATATGTGTAGTGTGATTTACAATAGAGGTGGGTAACAGGTATCCTTCCTTTATATTTCTTCTTAGAGGAAACTTTCTAATTTTTTACCATAAAATGTACTGTTTGCTGTAGATTTTTGATAGATACCCTTTTCAGGTTACGGAATTCTGTTCTGCTGCTACTGTGCTAATTTTTTAAATGCATGAACACTGAATTTTGTTGAATGACAATTTTCTTAGCTATGAAACGATCATACCATTTTTCTTTAATGTGATAATACAGCGATATATGTCAGTAGATTGTCTAATGTTAACCCATTCTTACATTGCTGGGATAAACCCATCTTATTCTTTGAATTATTTTGTAAAGGCATTGCTAGATTTGTTTGCTAATATTTTATTTAAGATTTTTTCTTCTTTGTTCATGGGTGAGAATGGCCCCTAACTTTCCTTCCTCATAATGTCCTTTTGCAGCTTTGATTTTAACATTATACTATTCGGGGTGCTTGGGTGGCTAAATCGGTTAAGCGTCTGCCTTTGGCTCAGGTCATGGTCCCAGGGTCCTGGGATGGAATCTCACATCAGGCTTCCTACTCAGGGGGCAGTCTGCTTCTACCTCTGAAACTAATAATACATTATATGTTAATTAATTGAATTTAAATAAAAAAAAATTAACCTTAATAAAGTTATACTATTTACATACAATAATTGGGGCATGTTTCCCTTTTTGTATTCTCCGTATAATATTGAGTCTATACTTGGAATGTCTAATCGAAGTCTGCTATAAAACTATACACATCGTGTGGGGTTTGGAGGATAGGTTTTCACTACTTACTTCATGTCCTCAATGATTCTAAGTTGATTCAGGTTTTCAGCTTCATTTTGAGTTGGTTTGTATAGATTATATTTCCCAGGAAATTGTCCATTCAATCCAAGCTGAAAAATGAAAAGTACAAAACTGGCCTTGGTTTCTTCTATAACTCCCTAAAATCTTTAATGTGTCTGTAATTATGTACCCTTTTTCATTCCCAATATAATCAATCTTTGCCTTCTTTTTCCTTGATTAGTCATGCCAGAGGTGTCTTTTCTTGGACTTGGAAAAAAAAGCTGCTCTTGGTTTAATTGATCCTCTCAATTTATATAAATTTTAAAATTTATTCTCTCAACTTTAATATTTTCTTCCCTCTATTTTCATTGATTTTACTGTTTCTCTCTAATTTTCTGAGTAAGATACTTAGTTCATTTTTAGTCTTCTGCTTTTCTATATAAACATTTGAGGCTATAAAAATTTTCCTCTAAGAATGATTTTAGTTGCTCCCCAGATTTAATTATTTTTTTTATCAAGATATAATTCACTTACCATAAAGTTCACCCTTTTAAAGTGTATAATTCAGTAGTTTTCAGTATATTTACAAGGTTGTACAACTATCACCAGTATCTAATTCCAGAACATTTTAATCATCCCAAAAAGAAACCAGTTAGCAATCACTATACATTTCTCTCTCACTCGAGCCCCTGGCAACCACTGATCTATTTCATGTCTCCATAGACTTTATAGAAGTGGGATCATACAATATGTGGCCTTTTATGTTTCTCCTTCTTTCACATAGCATATTGTTTTCAAGGTTCGCCCATGTGAGGGGCGCCTGGATGGTTCAGTCAGTTAAGCGTCTGCCTTTAGCTGAGGTCATGATCCCAGGGTCCTGGGACTGAGCCCTGCATCAGGCTCCCAGGGTCCTGGGACTGAGCCCTGCATCTGCTTCTCTCTCTGCCTGCCGCTCCCCCTGCTTGTGCGCTCACTCTCTGTCAAATAAATAAAATCTTTTTTTTTTTTATTTGACGGAGAGAGACACAGCAAGAGAGGGAACACAAGCAGGGGGAGTGGGAGAGGGAGAAGCAGACATCCAGCTGAGCAGGGAGCCGATACGGGGCTCGATCCCAGGACCCTGGGACCACGACCTGAGCCGAAGGCAGACACTTAACGATTGAGCCACCCAGGTGCCCCAATAAATAAAATCTTAAAAAAAAAAAAAAGGTTCGCCCATGTGGTAACATGTGCCCGTACTTAATACATTGCTTTTTGTGGCTGAATAATATTCAGTTGTATGGATACACCATATTTTACTTATCCATTCATCAGTCGATATTTTTATTGTTTTACACGTCTTGCTTATTATGAATAATACTGCTCTGAACATAAGTATACAAGTTTTTGTGTCAACATATGTTCTCAATTCTCTTGACTATGTATCTAGTAGAATTGCTGCGTCATATGGTTACTGCCCAACCCAGCAACAACACAGGAAGATTCCTATTTCTCCGCATCCTCTCCAAGACTTATTATCCATCACTTTTATTGTAGCCATACTAGTGAGTATGGTGATCTCATTATAGTTTTGATTTATATTTCTCTAATGACTAATGATGTGGAGCATCTTTTCATATGTTTGTCAGCCATTGGTATATCTTTTTGGATAGTGTCCTTTGAAGCACAAATGTTTTTAATTCTGATGAACTCAAATTTATTTTTTTCTTTTTTTTGTGCTCTAGATGTCATTTTCTTTCTTTTCGGGGGAGGATCTCTACCACCATTTTATTTTATTTTAAAATGATTTAAAACTAGAAGAGGAGAAAAATATCAGAGTGCATCATCTCTAGTAAGGCTAACTATTGTTTCATGACACTTATTTCCGCCCCCCCCCCCAGGGGTACAGGTCTGTGATTCATCAGTCTTACACAACACCCAGTGCTTACCATAACACATACCCTCCCCAATGTCCATCACCCAGCCGCCCCATCCCCCCCGCCCCCTTCCCTCAGCAACCCTCAGTTTGTTTCCTAAGATAAAGGTCTCTTATCGTTTGTCTCCGTCTCTGGTTTCATCTTGTTTCATTTTTTCCTCTCTTACCCTATGATCCTCTGCCTTATTTCTTAAATTCCACATATCAGTGAGATCATATGATAATTGTCTCTCTCTGATTGACTTATTTCGC
Organism: Phoca vitulina; assembly: GCF_004348235.1. Lineage (NCBI taxonomy): Eukaryota > Metazoa > Chordata > Mammalia > Carnivora > Phocidae > Phoca > Phoca vitulina. The sequence goes on along the minus strand of NW_022589710.1, from coordinate 40,959,744 downwards.
TTAGCATAATACCCTCTAGTTCCACCCATGTTGTTGCAAATGGCAAGATTTCTTTCTTTATTTTTTTTGATGGCTGCTAATATTCCATTGTATATGTATACCACATCTTCTTTATCCATTCATCTGTCAATGGACATCTGGGTTCTTTCCATAGTTTGGCTATTGTGGACATTGCTGCTATAAACATTGGGGTGCACATGCCCCTTCAGATCACTACATTTGTGTCTTTGGGGTAAATACCCAGTAGTACAATTGCTGGGTCGTAGGGTAGCTCTATTTTCAACTTTTTGAGGACCCTCCATACTGTTTTCCAGAGTGGCTGCACCAGCTTGCATTCCCACCAACAGTGTAGGAGGGTTCCCCTTTCTCCGCATCCCCGCCAACATCTGTCATTTCCTGACTTGTTAATTTTAACCATTCTGACTGGTGTGAGGTGGTATCTCTTTGTGGTTTTGATTTGTATTTCCCTGATGCCGAGTGATATTGAGCACTTTTTTATGTGTCTGTTGGCCATTTGGATGTCTTCTTTGGAAAAATGTCTGTTCATGTCTTCTGCCCATTTCTTGATTGGATTATTTGTTCTTTGGGTGTTGAGTTTGACAAGTTCTTTATAGATTTTGGATCCTACCCCTTTATCTGATATGTCATTTGCAAATATCTTCTCCCATTCTGTCGGTTGTCTTTTGGTTTTGTTATCTGTCATTTGCTGTGCAGCTTTTTATCCTGATGAAGTCCCAATAGTTCATTTTTGCCTTTGGTTCCCTTGCCTTTGGAGATGTGTCTAGCAAGAAGTTGCTGTGGCTGAGGTTGAAGAGATTGCTGCTTATGTTCTCCTTGAGGATTTTGATGGATTCCTGTCTCACATTTAGGTTTTTCATCCATTTTGAGTCTATATTTGTGTATTAGATGTCATTTTCTAAGAAACTATTGTGAATCCAAGGTCGTCTCCCATGTGTTTTAAAATATGTGTTGCATTATTATTCTGTCCCAAATATTTTTTTCCATTATTAGATGTCATTTTCTAAGAAACTATTGTGAATCCAAGGTCATCTCCCATGTGTTTTAAAATATGTGTTGCATTATTATTCTGTCCCAAATATTTTTTCCATTATGATTTTATATTTGACACATGAAATTATTAGATACTTTATTTTTCCAATAGTTATTATTGATTTCTTGGTTTCAACTCTCCTCTTTTCACAAATATAGACCTCAGTTCTAGTCCCTCCCTTTATCATGAAAGCCTAAGCCTCCAGATAACCAAGACTAAACTCCACCTCCTACCCACTCCACACAGTGTGGCTTCAGCATGAGCTCACCCACCAACTCCTTTGCATTCTGTTGCTGGCACTTGGAAACCTCCCTAACTTTCCTACAAGCTCAAATATGTGTTTAGGTGTTTTAGATATTCATGGAAGAAGGATTTTCCCATTATTTAGGTCACAATATTCTTTGAGGGTCTCTCCTCACCTCTGACATCTGCTTATTCCTAGTGATACCTCTACCTGTTGCTGTCCTTGATGGCTATACTCTGGACCCTTTGACCTAGGCCATGCTTGATGTTCACTGAAGCTATATTTCACCTCTATGGAAACAATGAAGAAGTACAGATAGATAATAGGGCTGTGGGGAGGAGAGACATACACTTAGTGGGGCTTTCCCGGGGTCTTGCCAACCCCTCATGCCCAACCTTCCCACAAGAATGGAAGCCAGAGCCATATATTGTCACATGAATATCCACAAATACAACAATGTTCCCTAGCTGCTTCATTCTTTCAGTCAGCCTTTCTGGAAGGCCTCTCCCTATACAGGACTAACATGTATTGGAGGGAAGATGGAAATGGTAATAGTACAATTAGGATACAGATTAGAGCTGAGAAGATATATTATCCAGGCTCTGGGACTCACACTCTATTTATCGTAAATAATGTAAAGACAAACCAGAAAGTAAAGAACTTGAGAATATCAACCTGTAGCCTGTATTTCCTAAGCCTACTGGAAAAAAGAAATTAATGTATGTAAAATGCTTAGCACAGTGCCTGACACATAGGAGGTAATGAACAGAACAGTCTATGTTAACGGGCGCTCTCTGTTCTCTTCCTGCTTCTCCCCCCCAGCATCGTGATGACCACCTGCTCCACCTTCTTTGCCCTGGGCATGATGCCCTTCCTCCTGTATGTCTACTCCAGGGGGATCTATGATGGGGATCTGAAGAGCAAGATACCCTACAAAGGCATTGTGATATCACTAGTCCTGGTTCTCATTCCCTGCACCATTGGGATCTTCCTCAATGCCAAACGGCCACAATATGTACGCTATGTCCACAAGGTAAGAACCTGGGGACCTGGGCAGGGAGCAAGACCACCACTATCATCTCAGTGTACTGCCTGAGGAGAGTCATTGGGCTTTCCTGTGTCTGTTTCCTTCCTTATTGGAAAAAGAAAAGGGTCTACTATTGGTACACCTACTTCATGGGATTGTAATGTACATGAGAGTACCTTTGAAAAGTTAGGAGGAAGAAGGAAAATACCACACACAATTATATGATCATTATTTTCATAATAAAAAACTTGTATTATGTACCTACTAGATGCTAAGTTTTATGCTATACTCTGAGGTTTCATTGTCATCAATGAGTCTGATATTAGCAGAAAGTGAAGTGATAACACATGACAAATAAGATCAAATACAGTGTACAATTAAGTATTGGCTGAATGCAAGAAGATCGGGTGAGGGTAGACCATGAAGAAAGGGTAGGATTTGGGTCAGCCTGGGGGAGAGGCCCGAATAAAGGAACTCAGGGGGAACGAGGGCCAACTTGGAGGACTTGATGAGAAGCCAGAGGAAAACAGGGGAAGAGGCAGTGTACGCACTCTCAGCATTTCAGGTGTGGGACGGGAGGGAGAGGAGTAGAGGGGGCTTGGAGGAGCACTGTGGTCACACACAGGACATCATGCCACTTCCCTGCCCTCAGAAGAATCATAGACTCTTGGGAGTGCTGTGATGGACCGTCTACCAACTTTGTAACCCTGGAGCTCAGTCCCTGTCAGTCTCCCCCTCCAGCTCACTGCTCATCCCCCAGGGCCGGGGCTCCAAGCTCGTCCTCAGGAAGGATTCTGCCTCAGGCCAGCCTACAAGGCCTGCTGCTTGGAAGCTCAAGGCTTGGCAGCAGCTTTGGGCCTGAGACAAAGAAAATGTAAGTCAAGTTTTCAGGACTTTTCAATTTTCACACTACCGTCATCCAGGGTAGGTTTGCCCTTGTCCTGGCCCAGGCCTGATACCGTGGCTACAGCTCCCCTTCCACCCTGTTGGAAGACCTGGTCAAGTCATTCCTCCTCCTGTCCATGTTCCATCACCCCACCTCAGCTCTGAAGGGCAGCATCCATTCTCTCCACTCTTGCTTCTCAGAGATCTGCTTTTATTGATGATGATCCCCAAGTCCCCCAGCCTCCCCCACCTCTGCTCTCATTTCTTAAGTCTCTGTATTGGTTGGTTCTTCACAATCAGTATTGATAAAGGTTCACCTCTTTCCTAGCTATAAAAACAAAAACAAAAACAACCTTTACTGGGCTCCAACACCTGCCCTTCCTCCCCTACCCATGCTTCAGGAAACATCCCTCCCTGCACCTGCATCCCCCCCCCCGCCCCCCGCCACCTTCCACTCCCACCACACCCACCAGGGCCGCTCTCACAAGTGACAGGCCCTCAACAATTAGTCTCAGCTACTTGAATCCCTCTCTTCTCTCATCCTTGGTCTCCCATCCGCTCAGCATGATGATGACCACCTGTTCTACTTTCTTTGCCAAATCCAACAGACATTTCTCAGTTCGTCCTTAACTTTTTAGTAACTATTGGTATGGTTGACCATCGCCTCCCTCTCAGAAGCCTTCTCCCTCAGCTGTGGTGATCCGGGCACTCCTGCTCTCCTATTACCTCTCTGGCACTTCTTTTTGACTCTCTAGTGAGTTCATCTGGTGAAAGTTACTTCTCTGCCTCCAGCCCAGGCTTTCTGCCTTTCTTGCCAGATTTCCCTAAGCCCAGGATCTCCCCACCATGAGATCTAGTCCATCGCAATGACCATCCACAAGCTGATGACTTCCAGAATGCCATCTTCAGCCCTCAACTCTCTTCTGACTCCAGAATCCATCTATTAATTGCCCAATCTTTCTACCTGAATATGCGTCAGGCATTTAAAACTCAGTATGTCTTAAATTAAAACCATCTCCTCTCCAAGCCTGCTCCTCCCCATGTGATTATCTCAAGGAATGGCGTTCCATGTGCCTAGCTGCCTGAGCCACAAAACCGTTAAATCGTTCTCAGTGTCCCCTCTCCATCCCCTCTGATATCCACCTAAATAGGAGATTATCTATTCTGCCTTGTGTCACTTGGATCCATCCACTCCTCCCCATCTCTGAGAACACTATCATCCACTCAGGCCACTATCCTCTCTCACAAGACAACTGAAACAGCCTTCTAACCTGGCTCCCTGATCCAGTTTGAACCTGCGGATGGAGATGGAAAGTACAAACTCTTACTGTGTCTCTCTTACTGTGCTTAAAACACCTCATCAGTTCTGTACGCTCTCCAGGATAAACTTTAAAACTCCCCAATGTGGCTTTCCAGGCCCTTCTTGATTTGCTATCCCCAGCCTCTCCAGTCCCAGCTCTTTTCTCTTTGCACATGTCCTTCCCTCCACCTGGGACACTCCCCACATTAGCAGGGGAAAAAACCCCAGAAACCTTTGTGTCTATCATGTAATTTTATTCAAGATAATCTGTGGAGGTATAGGAATGCAAAAAAAAAAAAAATTAAAAATGTGAAATGACCCGTGGTATCATTTAATGCAACTCTGCTCTTCCCCATTTTATAGGTGACAAAGCCAAGGACTATACTGCCAGTCACAACTAATATAAGAATGTATGTCTCCTTTTTAACTCAGAGTAACTTTAATTAAAAGTATTCATCTGAGGATGCAGAAACAATCTCAGATTAGAGCTGGAAGGGCTTTCAAGATAAAGTTCAGTCTCCTGCCTTATTCCAATTTTATAGATGGAATGACTGAGGCCCAGGGAACTTACATGGCAGAGCCAGGACTATCAGTCAGGCTCCTATTCCTGTTGCGTTACACGCCTGCCACTCAATTCAACAGCAGAAATGGAGTCCAGTGAGATCTCCCTCTTGCATAAGATATAGTGAATGATAAGTTGAAAAAGGAGCAAACACTCGTCCCCGCCTTTTTCCACACTTAACCCTTCTAGAGACTTTCAAATCACAATTACCCAACTTCTGATAACTGGCTCTTGGCAGAAGGCATCTGCTCAAACTGCTCCATCCCTTGCATTACTTTGTGGGAGGTCACATTTAGATAGGCCAAGATACAGTTTCAAGGATGCTCTATTTGGGATGGCAATTCAACTAATACTTTAACTTAACCCATGCCAGGGTTTATTCAATTCTATGCAGTCAGGCTGATGAACCTCAGCATGACATGGTCCACTTTTACCACAAGCCATCCACCACCCTTAAATAAGGGTCGTGCTGTTCCGGTGACTCAGCCCCGCCCCCTATGCTTTTCCCCTCCCTGCTGCTACCTCCGTCTCGCGTGTCTGCCAACTTGGCGGCTTCGGCCGCTGTCAGGCTGCTGTGTCTTTTAACACTTGCCTCTGCTTCTGCTGCCTTCTCTCTAGTTCTGCAAACTCCCTAAATGAGATGATCTTCTTAGTTTGGCCATTCAGCAACCTGTGTGGGCCACCTTTGTGGGCAGAGTGAGCTAGATCATGTCCCGGGCCACCGGCACGCGGATGGATTGGCTGCCTGTGAATGTACTCTCCTCACAGCTTCAGGCAGCTTTCACAGAGCAGTGCAGTCGGCTGGTGCAAAAAACATGGTGACCTGTGGAGAAGCAACTACCTATGGCCTCATGTCTCAGCAGGAGGCTGGGGACAAATGGCGGGACTGAGAGTGACAGGAAGCTTTGGGATGTTCAATTCCTCTCCTTTAGCCGTGAAAAATAAGAGGTACAATTTAGTGAGTCAGTTCTTATATGCCAGGTGCTGAGCTGTCCACCTCACTCAGAAAGGTCGAGCAACTGAGCGAAGCTTACGCTCCTACAGACTGGCAGAGCCAACCTTCACACCGGGGTCACACCAACATCTGTGCTCAAAACCACTCTACAACCCCAGAGTGGAAGAACAAGAGTGAGGGAATAGAGCAGCTGCCCACAGAGAAGAGGATTTCTGGGCTCATGGACAATTTCTGTAGCCCAATGACCCCTACATTACCCATTACACTCTTGATGGGGACAAAATCTATTTGGTCATTGAGTAGAGGAAAAATCCAAAAGGAGAAATCAATCCAAATGCAAACTGGACAATTCATCAGTTAAGTCTTCCAATACAACTTGAAACATGTGGTTATCAATGAGGTCTGTGAAAGTCCTTCCTATCCTGGGGTAGAACCATTAGTTGGTACAGGTGACATTTAAATGGTCACATCAGGGGGCACCTGGGTGGCTCAGTCGGTTAAGCATCTGACTTCAGCTCAGGTCATGATCTCAGGGTCCTGGGACCCAGCCCTGCATCGGGCTCCCTGCTCAGCAGGGAGTCTGCTTCTCCTTCTCCCTCTACCCCTCCCCCTCGTTCATGCTCTCTCAAATAAAAATCTTTAAATGATCACATCAGCTGCAACATGGATTCAAACATAGAAATGCAAAACAGTGCAGCTGAAATTTGAGCAATATGTTAAAATGTTACCAAGACAACTTCGTGAATGTAATTAATGCCACTGAATTGTACACTTAAAAATGGTTAAAATGGCAACTTGTATTATATACATTTTACCACAATTTTTATTTTTTAAGATTTTACTTATTTGAGAGAGAGGGAGAGAGTATGCGAGAGCACAAACGGGGGGGGGGGGGGGGGGGGGGGGGGGGAGAATCAGACTTCCCTTTGAGAAGGGACCTTGAGACCACAAGACCTGTGTTGAAGGTAGAGGCTTAACCGACTGAGACACCCAGGTGCCCTTTATCACAATTTTAAAATGTTACTAGGAAACATGTCACATGAATGAACTGGAAACTGGAAGCAATACACCTAATAATTAGAAAATAACATGGTAAATTCAACAGAAGTTTGCTATATATTCCTTTACTCAAAAGATTAGAGGGATAAAGAGCCTTAAATTTATGCATATACTTTATCACTTTGGTGTGTCATTCTCTAAAATGCATAGACATGTGAGTGCACTTTGAAAGCTTTTATTCTTATGTTACACGTTAAAAAGTCTTACTGTTAATTTCATCATAAATTCACCTATTGAAAATTTAAAATGGTACGTAAGATGGGGGCACCTGGGTGGCTCAGGTCGTGATCCCAGTGTCCTGGGATGGAGCCCCACATCGGGCTCCTTACTCAGCGGGAAGTTTGCTTCTCCCTCTCCCTCTGCTCCCCGCCTCCTCCCCCAGCTCATGCTCTGGTCTTTCTCTCTCTCTCTCTCTCAAATAAATGAATAAAATCTTTTTAAAAATAAAATGGTAGGGCGCCTGGGTGGCTCAGATGGTTAAGCATCTGCCTTCGGCTCAGGTCATGATCCCAGGGTCCTGGGATCGAGTCCCGCATCGGGCTCCCTGCTCAGCTGGCGAGCCTGCTTCTCCCTCTGCCTCTCTCTCTCTCTCTCATGAATAAATAAAAAAAAAAAAAAACTCTTAAAAAAATAAAAAATAAAAAATAAAAAAATAAAAATAAAATGGTATGTAAGATGCAACAAATTTTAAAATAAAGCAAATTCTAAAATAAATGAAAACATACCATTGTTCCCAATAAATACTGCTTTCATAGCCACTCACCTGGGGCAGGGTGAACCTGCATTGTTTCTGATGTTGCCTTACTACCCAGAACATTTCTGAAACTTTTTTTGGTAACTTCCTTCATATCCAATCTGCAGGTCACTTAAGAAAGTAGGCTTGCCCCTTTATGGTTATAAATCACTTGGGGTCTAAAATCACATTACCTGGCTTGATCACCCACCTTTACCAGCTTCACTTCAAATGACTCTTGGCAACTTCCAGAAATCAAATTCATCCTAAAATGGATGCAGTCCGTACCCATAATGGAGATATTTGAGACAAGTATGACAGGTTCCAAGAATAACTTCTGAGTTCCAAAATATTTGGAGCGAGTGATGGTAATATGGTAGATATGTGTATACAGGCTCCAGAGATAATGACTTTGTAAGAAAACTTCTAATTTGTAACTAAAAACTTGTGGGAGGACGGAATAGTCTCATTCCTTCCAAGTCACAGCATTTACTGAAAAATCCATGATCCAAAGATGTCAACCAGAAGCCATGCTGGCTTAGTAACGTGAAAATAAAGGAAATCTCATTCAAAATACAGTTGGGAAGCCCTGAAGGGACTCCCACTGGCCTGAGAGTAGGTATGCCTTTTGAGTAGCTCGTGACTTTGGAATGCTATGGAACCAGCAAGGCTTCCTCATTTCTAACAAGAATAAAACTAAAAATGGCCTTTATGTCCAGGAATTATTAGATGCCATACTCTTGCCAGCCACTTGGCCATCATCAAGGTCCTGGGAATTCTAAACCTGATTCCCTGGAACCTAAAGGAAACCACCTCACTGATATTTCCACAAAGAATGCTGCTCTCAAAGGAACCAACAACCAAACCTCTGTCATGGTCCAAAAGGATTTCCCCCAAATGATAATCTAGAAAAACTGACTAGAGATGCTCAACAACTGGCCCCAGAAAAGGAAAAACAGTATTAGAAATCTATTAACTGATAGCTCAATTAAAAAACAACAACAACAAACTCTGGCTTGGCCAAATAATAATCTAGTACTGCTAGAGACTCAAAGTTCCCATTACTGACTACTGGAAAGTCTTCATGAACCAATACTAGCGGGGAAATAGTAACAAGGTCCCAAAGAGTGCCTATTTTGCTTGACCCACCTGCCCAAAATAGAATTCAAGAAAACCTGTCCACACTGCTCCCCAACACTTCAAACTGCCGAATGGACTATTTGAGGTTTGATAAATGGATTTTATACAGCTTCCTCCATCTCACAAATATAAATATGTCTTGGTAATGGTTTGTATGTTTCTTCACTGGACTGAAGCCTTCCCTTGTAGATAGGCTACTGCTACTTCTATGGCTAAAATCCTACTAAAGATCATCAACCTCCCTCGAACTTCATAGTGACCAGGAAATTCACTCCACCAGTCAAGGGCTTTGACAAGTCTGTGCCGTTCAGCTACTTTTACAACACTTTCACTGTGCTTACCACCCTCCATCTTCAGGGCTAGTTGAACACACGAACAGCATCATTAAGACTCAACAAACAGCATCATTAAGATTCAACTGGCAAAATTTGTAGGGACCCTTCAAATACCATGGCCAAAGGCACTGCCATTAATCCTTCTAAATCTATAGTCTGTTGTTTGCCATGCTTTAGTAATCTTCCCACAGTGGGCTCCCAGGAGAGGAAGATTTTAACTATCACACCTTGCCATCCAAAGATTTCATCTACTGGAAAAGACAGCTCAAGATTCTCTTCAACCCTGTTGAAAATGCCCCTATCAGGTACTGTTCACAAACTCTTGTGCCACCAAACTAAGGAACAGACTTTTGGATCATCTAAAGAAAGCACCAACCCTGACTGGACCTGCATACCAATTCGTGACGTAAAAATAATGATTTCCAGGAATTGAAGCACATGACACTTGAAGAAGACAGCTTTCCCAAGATGATGAGATTAGGCCTATATTCTTTTTTTTCAATGTTGCTTCTTAACCTCATTTCCTCCCTTTCTTGGCCCAATCTATTGTAAAAGGGGGGAAACTTCCTGTTGGATCTGTCACCAGAAATTGCGATCTGTTCATGAGGTCAGAGATCCCTTCCCTGTAACCAATTTCTCTTTTATCCCAAATTATAACTGGGAGACCTATCAGGTTAGGCTCTTATGGCCACGTGTTCTCATACCTTGTTTCAAAATTTCTCCAACCATAACCATCAATCCTTTGACCTCTTTTTTTTTTTTTAAGATTTTATTTATTTTTCAGAGAGAAAGAGCACTCGAGCAGGGGGAGTGGCGGGCAGAGGGAGAAGTAGGCTCCCCGCTGAGCAAGGAGCCTGACGCAGGACTCAATCCCAGGTCCCTGGGATTATGACCTGAGCTGAAGGCAGACACCCAACCGACTGAGCCACCCAGGCATCCCAATCCTATGACCTCTTTAGCTGGATGTCTTTAGTTCTGGGATCCTATTTTAGGACTATCAAACGTACAAACTCATTATTCTGCTATATAATCATTTTTAAACTTTGTACTTACTGCCTGTCAAATCTCTACAGAAGTGACACCAATAGGGAGATGTTAACTCAAAGACTTCAAGATGATCTCCAACGCTTACAATCCTGGCAAGACAGAGACCTCAGATGGGAAATGCCTTAGAGTTCTCCCTCACACCCTTCGTTCTTAGTCCAATGTAGCCCTTTCCAACGTGGGACACAACAACCAGGGAAGTCCTTCCTGGCACCGAGGGACAAAGCCACTTTAGCAGATGCAACTACTAAATATAAAAAACCTGACTCTTGATCAGCAATGCTTTTGAAGAAATAACTTGATCGAAAGGGAGAAATGTGAAAATAAAGAAAACCTCATTTAAAATGGAGTCCAGAAGCCCTGAAGGGAGAGCTCTTCTGCACTGCCAATGGCCAAAAGAAGCATACCTTGCATTACCCAACAGAAAGCTTACTTTACATACCCCAGCAGGAGGAAGAATTTCTCCTGGCCTAGCAATAGCCCTGCCAATGAGGACTCAGCGAAACAGCCCCTCCCAGCTTGTCCTCTCTAAAAGCCTAGTGGCCTGTTCTCAGCACTTGGCTCCGGTTCACCATAGCTTGCTTGTCCCAAACTGCACTTCATCGATTTCCAGAATTCATTTTGCTGGTAAATATCTGGCTCTCTTGTTCTTTTAACAGTCAACAGTAACAAAAATATTAAGTCTCTGTTGTCCAAGAAGCTTCCTAGCTACCCCTAAGAATTCCAAAAAGATGGAAGATAAAGGTTTTTTTGCACTCCCTCTTCAAATACCATTTTTTCATTAAAATGTTTCCCACCTTTGATACCCACCCATGCTTCCTCAGACTCTCTGCTCCTCCCTATCCCCTACCACCCTTCTAATTGCCTTTTCTTCCTATCCTCATTTACAGGGAGGGAAGATCATCATGCTTTTGTTAAGCGTGGCCATCATAGCACTTTCTGTCATCAATGTGGGCAAGAGTATCATGTTTGTCATGACACCACACTTGCTGGCCACCTCCTCCCTGATGCCTTTCATCGGCTTCCTGCTGGGCTACATCCTCTCTACGCTTTTCCGCCTCAATGGACGGTAGGTATTATTTTTTAAAGATTTTATTTATTCCTAAGAGACAGAGGCAGAGGGAGAAGCAGGCTCCCTGCCAAGCCTGCTTCTCCCTCTGCCTCTCTCTCTCAGTAGGTATTATTTTATTTTTTATTATTTTTTTTTAAGATTTTATTTATTTATTTGAGAGAGAGAATGAGAGATAGAGAGCACGAGAGGGAAGAGGGTCAGAGGGAGAAGCAGACCCCCCGCTGAGCAGGGAGCCCGATGCGGGACTCGATCCCGGGACTCCAGGATCATGACCTGAGCCGAAGGCAGTCGCCTAACCAACTGAGCCACCCAGGCGCCCCTCAGTAGGTATTATTTTAGATCTCAACGTCCCACCGGCCTCATTCTTGTCCTGCTCTCTCGGGAAAAGGGTAAGATCCAAAACCCGGGGGAGGCATTTTCCTGGCAGTATGTACAAATGCATCAACTGAACAAGGAACTTTGGACAGTGAGAAGCATTGGAGTAAGTTACTAAATGGTTTAGGAACAAAAACATCTAATAACCCAAAGAGCAACAGCTCATGACGAAGTGCTCCCTCCTGAGCCCAGATTCCATCTCCTCCTGAAATCTGGTAGCTAAACGACTCTGGAGTAGCTCCGTGTCATCATGGTGATGATCATCTTCCTTTTCCACTCTTCCACCTTGCCTGCCGAGGCTTTAGTCTTGACAAGGACACCACTGGGTGACAGCTCTGCTAAGTGGCACTAAGAGTTGAAGTGGCTATGGACCTCTGCTGTACTTTAATCCAATTCACAAACTCAGGGGCTATTTTCAGAGACAGTCAGCCTAACAATCTGGTGTAGGATTATCAGACACACTGTCTACATAATGCAGTACATTTCAGAAACTTTGCCTCTTTTCAGCCATAAACAAATACTTATGCAGAAGTCTAAACATTAGTAGCACCCTAGTGCCCTCCCACATGCGCCCCCAAACTGAATTGCTTTAAAAATACAACTTAAAGAATTATCCATTTTAAGAACTACACTAATAAAGAACAAATTATTATAGGATATAGCATGTGATTAGAGTTAAAAGGCTTTCAATGACCTTTCAATGACCACTAGATGTCAATTTTCAGTGATAAATGCCCACATAATCAAGGGCCATCAGAGTAATTAGTTCCCCCATAATAAATGTGCTGAGACAGCTTTCAGAAATTTTTAGTAACTATTTTAAAACACTACTATCACAACTCAATAAATGTGTATTCAGTAAACGTAAATATCCCATTCCTCAGTCCACAAAACGAGAGCAAAACCAAGAGTATATTCCAAAGATAGATAATGGGGCTGAATCTTTTTTTTTTTAAAGATTTGAGTGAGCGAGTGTGTGTGTGCGGGGGGGGGGGGGGGGGGGGGGGGGGGGGGGGGGATCTCACGCAGACTCCCCACTGAACGAAGGCCCCCATGTGGGGCTCGATCTCACAACCCTGAGATCATGACCTGAGCCATAACCAAGAGCCGGACGCTCAACAAACTGAGCCACCCAGGTGCCCCCTCAAGTTTGTAATCATTATGGTTTTGGAATTAAAGATCTTCAAACCAGAAACTAGGAAACGGGACAAGGTCCCCAGGCATTTCAGACCATCTTCTACTTATGTTCATACTGCAACTGTCCCATATGTAAACTCTATAGAACAAGCCAATGAATGATACTGGCTCACACTTTCATCCCTCATCAGCCAGACATCTCTCCAAATTTTAATTTGCCTGCAGAAGCAGACAAATGGTAAATCTCTAAGCTACTCAAACTCTAATCATAAAAACTCCCTGCCATGAACCTACCAGTCACCATGCACTCCCACCTTCATTCAATGGGTTTTAGGTAATTTGGGGAGGGAGGGAGATGGACAAGTGAATTCACACCTTCACGTCCCTTCTAAGGAAATAATGGCTAGGTTTGTTTTTTTAACCTACACAGGTGCAGCCGCACTGTCAGCATGGAAACTGGATGCCAAAATGTTCAGCTTTGTTCCACCATTCTCAATGTGACATTCCCCCCCGAAGAGATTGGACCGCTTTTCTTCTTCCCTCTCCTTTACATGATTTTCCAGCTTGGAGAAGGGGTTCTTCTCATCTTCATTTTTCGGTGCTATGAGAAAATCAAGCCTTCCAAGGGTGAGTATTGAATCATTCTCCTTTGCATTCTCCCATATTGGACCTGATCCTTGCCAGCAAACAAATCTCTGGCAGGTACCTTTTAGATGGGGCTTCAACTCTTACCAAGTCACTAGAAACCAGGTAGCACCAGAAGTAGGAAAGGACTTCAAAGAGCCAGGGCTATTTCCATGAATTGCACTCCAGCCGGTCTTCTAGCTGGAAGAATCGACTGTGGAGAGACTTTGCCCTCATTGGAATAAGGCAATTTTGACTAACTGGGGAGACCGTGGAAGACTCTATGTCTTAGATATTTAATAGCTGTGAGATAGTTGTGTGAGTGCTCCTATTCAAAATCTGGAAAATTCAGTTTTCTTTAGGACTAGGTTCTTCTTAGAACCAGGTTAGACCCAAACACCACTGGCACTCCTTAATGAAAAAACATTAAAGCAATGTAGCCTAATAAGCCAGGAGCCAAAAGACTCCCAATTCCGGTTACACAGTAAACAAGTTTATTACAGGATTACAATTATCTAGTTTGTTTAGTCTGATCACTATTGAATTACTTTCTAAATAGCACAGCACCTCTTTTCTAAGATGTTCAGAGCATTTTTTTTTTATTCTCTTCATAATAAACCTCAAGGAAACCTACTATGACCCTTCCTCTTGGTGGACTTCAACTGCAAATGTCACTTTTCCAAATCAGGAAACCTTGCTCAGTAAGGTACTTCAGTAGAATTCTAAACAGTATACTCACTCATATCCTTCAACTCGATCTTGTTTCCCATGAACGTGAGGGGCTCCTTCAAGATGTTTTCTAAACCCTGGGAATGGACTCAAACCCTAGGAAGACAACCTTCCCCGGGGGGACTTCATTCTCTCTCTTGGTAGCTAATGTGGATTTACAATTAAGACAGAATCTCATCAAGCAGCCAAAAAGAAACCATAAGTAGCTGACTGTACTTCCTAACTTTATAAGCATTGGTTTAAAACTACAGTGGAAGGGGGCCTGGGTGGCTCAGTTGGTTAAGTATCGCACCCAACTCTTGACTTTGGCTCAAGTCATGATCTCAGGGTCATGCCCGCCTCAGGCTCCGTGCTCAGTTGAATCCACTTAAGATTCTCTCCCCGCTTGCAAGCACATGCTCTAAAATGAATCTTAAGGGATGCCTGGGTGGCTCAGTTGGTTAAGCATCTGCCTTCGGCTCAGGTCATGATCCCAGGGTCCTGGGATCAAGTCCCACATCGGGCTCCTTGCTCAGCGGGGAACCTGCTTCTTCCTCGGTCTGCTGCTCCCCCTGCTTCTGCGTGCTGACAAAATCTTTAAAAAACAAAAACACAGTAGAGTTGTGGAAAATAATCTAGTCTGATGCTTACCTGAGAGCAACTCAAATTTGTTGCCCATTAAGTCTTTAGTCTCCACTGTCTTGCAAAAGTAGTGTGAGGTGGAAGCTTCTAAACCAACCAACCAGATTCCCAAGTTTGCAGGGCTACAATGCACCTCAGAAGACCTTCTTTGGAGCTAATGCACTGTAAGGGCTGAAGCAGCTGTGCTCAGAGTGAAGACTCGTTCTTGTGTTTCTGAACCCTGTACCCTTCTACAAAAATGGGGACAATCTATCTTAGATAGGTGAACCCTGAGTCCTATGATCACCACTCACCTCCATACAGGCAGGAAAATCGGTGTCCAAATACAAGAGGGGGGCATGGGAACTCCACTTAGAAGACCCCCTAAAAGCTCTTTCATCCCTGCCCTTTCCAAGTCAACCCTGTGGAACACGTACCTCTCCCACGCCATTGCCTGTACCAAGAAGCTAGAGAGGAAGTGACGAAGAGTCAATAAATCCTAGACTTATTTGTAGGATTACCAGTAGGGATGTTGAAGGGAAAACCAATCTTTCCCCCAGAGTTTAAGTCACGGGAAGCTAGGTGGTAAAGAGATGGGGAAAAAACCCACAAAACCCCACAGAATACAACTTAACACCTAGGATGTGCTGTCTTTGACGGAACAAGCTTTGTATTAACTACAGTTGCTCTCCTCCACCCTTGACTCTTTTCAACTTTCCAGATAAAACAAAAATGACCTACACAGCTGCTGAAACTGAAGAAACCATTCCAGGAACTCTAGGAAATGGCACCCACAAAGGGGAGAAGTGCTCCCCTTGCACAGCCTCGCCTTCCCCCAGTGGCGTGGATTCTGGTCAGAGGGCAATTCAGTGCAATCAACTGGAGGAGAGCAAAAGATGAAAGACCACCAGCGCCGTGTGTCGACTTTCTCTAGCAATGCCAGCAGGAACTATCAGAACTGACAAACCTTGCCTGAAGGGAGAACAGTCTACCTGAAGAGCCTCACCTATCCCCAGCTCAGAGGTTGATATTTGTTTAAAAAATAAAGACTTGTTCAAGGACAGCCCTATGAAAAACAGAAACCAAAACTGCTTTTTGTCCCTGAATTTCCAGAACAGTGTTCCATAGGAATATAAGAGGCACTCAGCTTCTGAACTAGCCAATAAATAGGGGCTTTTACCCTAAAATCAACTATCCAAATCCTATTCCAGCCTTTGTGACAGAGAAGAGGAAATAAATGCTCAGAGCGCTGCCAGATTTTAAACTTCCAAAGTCCTTTACTAACCTTAAAATTCCCTTCTGACGTTTCTGGGGTTAAAGCTCCTGAGAACGCCAACATGACACTGAATGTACAAAAGCAGACAGAAAATGCAAAAGCAATTAAACAAGACTAACTCAAAAACTCAGCCGTAATTTGTGAAATGGACATTTCTGGAGACTGCAGAGGGAGAAGGGAAAAGCCAGAAAACAAGGAAACCCGAACATCCACAGAATTATTCATTAATCTATCCCATCAATTAACTGTCAGTGGTTTTCGTATGATCCCCTTCAAAAGTCAAGAGTACTACAAGCTACTGCAAAATGAGTGATTTCTCTAAAGTCTAATTCTAAAATTTTGAATTTTCTCCAATGAAACATATATATTGCTCATATGCAAGCAAATAAGCATTAGGTAGAATAAACAATACTTGCAAATAACAGACTGTGGCTACTTACTTACTTGTGATTTTTGTACCGTTTAGTATGATTAAGTTCAATCGAAACCCTAAGGACAATTTTAGGGCATCAGTTGCCCAATGTTCAGGACCACCAATACTCCTGATACCAAAGCAAAAATCACCAATTGGGGGGAGAAGGGGGCGCCTGGGTGGCTCAGTCGGTTAAGCGTCCATCCAACTTTTGATCTCAGCTCAGGTCTTTGATCTGTGGGTTCAGTTTAAGCCCCGCACTGGGCTCCAGGGTGGGTGTGGAGCCTACTTTAAAAAAAAAAAAAATTACCAATCTGGGTCACTAACACTCTTAAAAAAAGATCTGTGAAAAGGTCTACCCAACTATTTTTACATATTATACCCTTATTTACGAATCTGTTCAAATTGTTCTACCAACTAGCAGTCATCACCGGCCAGGAAACTTGGTTAAGCAGAACCAACAGAATTAGTTTTCTCAGGAAGGTAGGGGTAGATCTGAGATCTAGTATACTCCCAAATTATCCTTCAACAGAGAACTAGGTAAAAGAAATATATAAGGAAAACAAGTTACACTATGTCACACAAAAGCTGGCCCTAAAACTTTGCTTAGGATTATACTCAGACTCCTATTTCTCAGATCCTGGATCTGGGAATTAAGGTTAATTTGTTGGTTCAAGCCAACTCCCAGTCATCTCTGCCATTTGCTCAAAGGGCCTTATTTTTTTTTTTTTTTTTTTAAAGATTTTATTTATTTATTTGAGACAGAGAGAATGAGAGAGAGAGCACATGAGAAGGGGGAGGGTCAGAGGGAGAAGCAGGTCCCTGCCGAGCAGGGAGTCAAAGGGCCTTATTTTAATGTTTCACTCTGTAACAAATATTTGTAATAGTAAATTGGTAAGCCACTGACACTTCAGGGGTAAAGAAAGGTGAAAAACTAAAAATAGAATAAAGTCAACTGATAAAACATCAAAAAGTACATCCATCATACTACCCAGTTACATATAAAAGCCTAAGGGAAAAAAATTGCCTCTTTCCATTTGGTAGCAATTGACTCATTTCCAGCCTTCCAACCTAATAAAAACCTAGGTTCCACTGCTTTACATTAATTAAGCCTCCACCCGAGTAAATTAATAAGCACAACACTCAAACCCTCCCTAGAATCCGCCTCATTCATGGTAGAAGGATCAGCTTCCCCATTTTGTGGCATGAGTTTCTATAGTTTTGGGTATGACAAATGTATACAAACAACTTTTCACACCTACCCCCAAATAGATTCCTACTACCCAATCCCCATACTTTGGGAAGCCAAAAGCAATCCTTCTGGTACTTCTTTCCTCAAAATCCCCTGCAAGGCTAGGGCAGATGAGTATCCACGAAAAGAAAATACTCTTTTCAGGTTCTGGGGAACTAGACTTCCTCAATTCCAGTACCAGTCCACCATTTACTTGACTCTTCTCTGGCCCTGAATTCCCTCCTGTAAAGTGGTTATTATGTACGAAGTAGCTGTTAGGATTCAGTGGACATAAAGGGAAGATATTTGTATTGTTATCTGGCTACCACATGCCATTCACCATAACCAAACATTTATCCAACTTATTACTCCTATAGAGGACTAAGAAAATCTAAGTCTCTGAGATTACTAGGAGACAATAAAGCTCATTATCTACAGGTATAGGGCTCAAAACAAAGATGGATGTAGAACCTTAAGCAGTTTTCTTCTCTATTAAACGATTTTCCTTTTAACATACTGCCATATCCACAGCTCGTCATTGAAAGAAAAAACATGTGAAACCCCTTAAAACATTCTTGTGCATGGACTTAAACTTTATATGGTAATCTGTCAAAATTATATTACCTTTAAAATAAGCATAAAACATTTTTACAATTTGCTTCCCCAATTACTTCTTCTCTTGGCTATGGAAACCTGTAATAGCCTGATTGATACCAATTTCTTTAAAATGATTAAAGGGAAAGAGCATGGGAGAGGATCACACACAGGGAACTTAACCGTCATTGTTTTGGACAGTATGCAACTTCTCTGCCCTTGTTTTGACTAGCCCAGAAATGGCAAGGATAAGATTTAAATTAAAACACAAAACAAAACAAAAAAAACCTTTAAAAATCCACCACCAAACTCCAGGATTCTCTACACAGCATTTTAAACGTGAACACAGATGGGGAAGAAAAAGTAATAGCATACATCCTTCAGACAAACAGACAAAAGCAGTTTTATAATCTTTTATTATCAATAACAACAGCTGCTTTACCGTGTCTTTGTCAGGCAGCTGTTAAAGGGTGGGTGGGAGGACACCCTTGACCCTAACAAGGAAAACGCAAGCCTTTATGTACAAGCAAATTTAGAGCTCTTTTAAATGTCCAAAGCTATTAATTAGTTTAATTGAGGCATTAAACTAATTCTGAATTAACATATTTGAATAACCAAGAACTAAAATGTTCAAATCTTTTCTAGTACAAAAAAATTAAATTTGCTTTAGTTATAAAAGAGCTCTCTCAATATACACAAACTATACACTTCAGACAGTCACAAAAATGTGAGCGGAAGGCTTATCAAAAGACATTTAATACAATTAGTTTTCAACAACCCCTTGGTGGTCCACATCTACAAAGATATCCAGCCCAACCCAAACCCCCCCTCCAAACCCCACCCCCCACAGAAAAGCACATACTTACCAGAATTTTTAGCAAGTATGGTTTGGGAATTTGTTTTTTTAAAAAAGGCCCCCAGGGCAAGTTATTTACAGTTTAATTGCCACTGTCAACTGATCTGGACCTTGACCGGGATCGGGACCTGGACCTCTGGCGATCCACAGATGCTGGAGACTTAGATCTACTTGAAGAACCACGTTTCTGGCTCTTCTCAGGCACAGGAGACCTACTAACAGAACGGGATTTGCTCCGGCTCCGGCTCCTGCTCCTGGACCTGCTGTAAGACTTGCGACTCCGGGAACGAGACCGGCTACGAGACCTAGAGGAACTCCTGGTCCTGGAACGAGACCTGCTTCGTGACCTACTAGAAAGGAAAACAAAAAACAAAAAAATACAACGTAAGTGGCAGGCCCTACAAACCCACCAACTAAAACTTTGTCTTAAATGTTAAGAGAGATACCTGTGCCTTTTGCTGCCTTCGATTAATTTGATTTTTCTCCCATTTATTTCCTTTCCGGAAAGTTTTTCAATAGCATTCTTTAAATCACCATAAGAGGCAAACTCAACCACCCTACGATGAAAAAAAGCCATTTGTAAAGTTATATACATCCTGTAGTCTGGTCTCAAACTACGTATAGCAATCCAGAGTATCTAGATTACCTTTCCTAGGTACTTTTGCTACTGCTATATTAAGAATCTTAGAGCTTGAGAACAGCATTACAAGGTTTCTCGACCTCCAAACCACTGACATTTTAAGCTACACAGTTCTTTGTAGTGGAGGGCTTTTCCTATGCTTGGTGGCCATGTTTAGCAGTATCCCTGGCCTATACCCACCCACAAGATGCTGGGAGCACCCTCGACCCATCACAACCACCAAAAATGTGGTCCAATGCCCCCCTACAGAACAAATTCATCCTCAATGGAGAACCACTGCACTCCAACATATCCAAATTCTAAGTTTTCAGGAAACATTCACAGTAAAACTTTCAGTAGGTTTTAAAAGGCTGTTATGACCTTCAATACACACTCACCCTTCATTTAATTTAGGTCGATGTGCATCCGCAAAGGTTACTTCCCCAGCTTGTCTCATGAAATCTTTGAGATCCTTAACACAAGACAATTGTGTCAAGCAAAGAAAAGGCAACTTGACACACAAACAACCACATGGTATAAAAAACAAGACTACTGGAAGAGAAGATGTTAGATAAAGTACAAACATGGCATTTACCACACTTGTATTCTATCAGAATTCAAAAATTATCTATGCCAGGGCACGAAATAAGCAAAAAGCATTATTGCTTTTAAGCAAAATGCTAGAGGAAATTCACATTTTAACATTAAAGTAGTATTAGTTTATACTGAGCTCAATACAAAAGGAAAAAAACAAAACAAAACAAAAAAAACAAAACAAAAAGAAACAGTACATATTTTTAAAGTAAAGACTAAAGTAGGAATTTTATATTAAAAAAAAAAAACAGAACATTTACAAGACACCAGTTATTTTGTGCCCCATATGTCATTAAAAAAGTTTACTTTACCTTTATTATTATTTCCCTAGGCTAGTCAAGCAGCAAACCATTAATCGGTCGGAGAAACCTTCATGACATATGCCCGACTGGCTCTTCGCCACCCACTTGAAGGACACTACCCAATCGATGGAAGCCTTTAATCGCACAGCCCTCCCTATTAGCAGACTACTGGCGGATGCAGACATGTTCTACTCTTGTGCAGTTACCAAGGACCACTTTACTGCGATCAGGATTCCAACGACCACCTAATTTCGTATCTTTCAACTCTTTTCGACCAGGACCTCTTATTCGGAAGCGTTACAGGAAGACAGCTCTCAACTTAGGGATCAGATCACGTTATCAACGCTCTGGGATCGCTGCAACCTGGCACTTCAAGTAAGTGCACCGATTACGTCTAGACCGGCAAACACAGATCTAGAGGTGGCCAATTGATCACTGTAGGAGCTGACTGGCAAAGTCAACCAGGCCCAACCAAGAGTGACCAAGACAACGATTAGGATAACCCACAGGCACTCCTCGTCATAAGGCCAACGACACAGATAGGCTGGCAAATAAAGGGTTTAATATTTGGTTAAAATTGATTTTAAAAAACAAGAAAAATATCCTCAAAACATTAAACATTTGATCACTAATATTAAAATTTCAAACATCCCCCAATTACGTTTAATTAAAATTTTAAAATTACAATTAATTCCATTAATTTAATTAAAGATAAAATTACTTTTAATAAAACATAATAAAACATTAACTAACCCATTAATTTTTAAAAAGCCACATTAAAATAGCTCAAAACTGTATTTCAACAAACCTGCCAGCTGACTCTTGAAGATAAATTCTCAACTATAAGCCGATTTTCTGTTCTTACAGGTGGAGCATTTCTGAGGAAGAAAATGAGTACTCACAATGGAAGAAATGCAGCAGTGTGTACCTACTGTGTTCGACTGTGGGCAAATTCAAACAATCAGAACAAGTCATTCAAATGACTCCCATCGAGTTTCTGAATTATTTTATAAGACTTATTACACACACTCATCAGCAACAATGGACTAACACAGAAATAATAGAAATGATTATATATTAAGTACCAAAATCACTTATTGCTAATGGTTCTTAAGCATTAAAAGCTCCTCCTGCAGTAATGATTGTTCAAAGCAGCCATTCACGATCCATCACATACCGTCTATCATTTCGAGGTCTGCGACTACTAAAACGGTCAGAATAGCGTCCTCTACCTCGTCCACCTCGAGACCGAGCCCTAGCATGTTCAATAGTAACCCTACAGGAAGGGGAAAAAAAGGCTTTGTTATCCACACAAGCTGCCCAACATTTACTCTGAAATATCCCAGCTGACCTAGTCTATCTTACAGTGCTAACTAGTTACAAAACTAACGTTCTCACCTTTCACTGCACAGTTCTTTTCCATCGAGTTCATATACAGCATCATCTGCATCCCTGGGATCCTCAAATTCCTAAAATGTAAACATGAAAAAAAAAAAAGCCAGTGCTTATCATGTCTTTAAAGTGTATTCTACGCCATACTAAAAATCACTAAAACCGTGTGACAGCATGAGTATCTTAATGACAGTGCCATACACATAAGCTCAATGGAAAAGTGAGGAGTGGTTTCCCTCCAACTAACCGTGAGGTTCTTTTATCCCTTAAAAATACCCTCAACTCAGTGAAATCAAAACCACTGCTTATCAAAATCTTTACCGACTTAACAGTAGCTCTAAACAACCAGTTGTAAGTACTTACCACAAAACCAAAACCTCTTTTCAGATCAATATCTCTTATTCGTCCATACCCCTTGAAGAATCTTTCCACGTCTTTTTCCCTGGCCGCTGGATTTAGCCTCCCGATGAATACTCGACAACCACTCATGGTGTCCGGCTAGTATTTCCTGTCACAAAATAATTCAATTAAGACAATACCAGTGAATGTCAGAAGAATGCCTGGTCAAGGGATCAAAAACATAAACGGCATAAAATAAAATGTTTACCCGGTGATGTTATAAACAAGATTGCCAAGAGTTGCCTCTTATTAGGCCAGGTCCCTTGCAGACAAAATTAAAACTCGGCTCCCAACACGATCCTTCCCTGGGCCCAGACCGCAGCAACCGCAACGCCCACTGCCGCCTCTGGAACTGCGCAGCCGCACTCTCTCCCCGGCTCTTCTGGCCCCCTCCCATCTGCCGCAGTTAGGAAAGGCCGAGAAGTGCGGGCGGAGCCGACCCCGCCCTCCGCAAGGCCAGCCCAATGGCGACGGGCCGCGCGCACGTCGCCGCCTCCCAGGAGCGTCACAGCGGGTGGAAGCCGGGATCTCGCGACGCCACCGCCGCGCCTGCCCAGACGGCGGCGGGCGGACGCTGGCAGCCACAAAATGGCGGCGGCGGAGACAGCAGTGGGGTGAGCCGCGCGTGCCAAACGCCCTTCTCCCTCCCCCTCCCCGGGACTCCACAGTTCCGGAGTCACTGTACCCGCCCGCAGAAAGCCCTAACCACACCCCGAGCAAAGGTCTCGGCCCAATACTCGGGGGGGTCCGGGTAGTGAAGAGGTAAGGAGGCAGGGAGGGGCACACGAGCCCGTGTAAAAACGACCATAACCACGACCGCCCTTCCACCATCAGTTCCCCTCAAACAATACCCAAAAGGAGACGTGCCCCAGCGCCCACCTCGAATATACTGCGCTCATTGGACGCCGTCCTCCGCAAAGAGAGCAGCCCTGGCCACTCACGATCTGAGCGGCCATGAAGAAGCCTCGATCCGAGAAGCCTTTCCCTCAAAGTGAGCCACTCACCTACCGGACAGGATCTTTGGCAGCGGAGACCAGAGAGGTCCGTAGTCTGCGACGGAGCCGTCTACCTCCCCGCAGACCAGGACTAAACTCGTCTACGCCTCTCCACAACTGACGCACTTAGCTGCTCCTGCGTTTCACAAAATGGAGGGCGCGCCCTTGCGTCACTTCCGGTACCGCCCCTGGGACCTCCCTGCTGGATCCAGGGACGGAAATTTCCGCAGAGCCGGAAGTTTACGCGGGGCTGGGACCTCTTTACCGTAACCGCCCAAGCGACCTACACCCGCGATGGGCGGAGCCGAGGGGCGGGAATTGGCGTGGTTGTGGCCGTCAGGGGCCCGACGCTGGAAGGGCCGCGGTTGAGAGTATGTGCTCCAACTAGGTCGTCATTGTTTCTCCCGTGAAGATACGCTAGAGCAAATGACACTTCTTTTTTATCTGAAGTATTTTTTTAGATACCCTGAAAAGTACTGGGTAAAAGAAACTCAGGCTTTGCAAAAATATTTGGCCATCTATGACCCCTTGCGTCTTGCTGTTTATGGTTTTGGAGGACGCTCCTTAATGCACAAGTGAATATTTTAACCATACTATCATACCATGGACGTGCGGTTTATACTAAGAAGGATAAGGAACTGCAGTATTTTTTACATGGAAGGTTCTTGCATGATGAAATACTCAAACTGGGACTGCAGCTAGCAGGCCATCGTGAATTGAAGCCAGAATGCAGATTTCTGCACTAGGGCTGATCTGGTTGGAAGAGGTTTCAAGCTACTTTGAAAGGCCAAATAGTATTTGGTTAACCCTCCCTGTTCAGGTTTCTGTAATGTAACACGTAAAAGTAGAGCATTCATCAAAAACAAAGTCTGTGTTTCAAAATGAAGGTGAAACAGCCTTCCCCCTCCTTAGCTCCACGTTTTCCCAGCAAGGGTGTCAGGCTTAGCAATCCAGGCATAAAGAGAATGATTGTGAAAATGTTACTTTTCTTTAACGCTTTTAGGTGGAACCCAAGGCACCCCAATTTTCAGAGGTGCCCAGCATCAAGGGTTGCTGTTTGCAACTAGAGTTACACAGAGATAAGGTAGTTCAAGAAGCAGCAGAGCTACAGACCCTTACTCTGACCTTCCAGCCCTTAGAAACTCTAGGTTAGAATTTGGATAATTTGTATGGAATGAGCTCGTCCATTCATACATTTGTTTATTTTTTAATTTTTTAAAAAAGATTTTGAGAGACAGCATGGAGGAGGGAGAAGCAGACACCACCACCACCTCACCCTCGCTGAGCAGGGAGCCCGTCACGGGGCTCCATCCCAGGACTCTGGGATCATGACCTGAGCCAAAGGCAGATGCTCAATGGACTGAGCCACCCAGGCGCCCCTATATATTTGTTTATTTTAAGAAGAGCCTCAGTAGGTATATAGCAAAATTGTGAATTTAGTCATCTATGGTGTGGGGAATGAAGGTGGATTTAAAAGAAAATAAGCGTTTGTTAAAGGAAAACACCTTTAGCCACTAGCCTAATAAACACTGGCATCTCATAATGTACAAACTGTCCCAAACCAGTACTTAATTTAGCTACATTTGTTTGCTTTCTGCATAATTTTTTAAAAAACGGTCTTCCAATTATTTTCTACACTTTCTATTGACTATGATAGAAGCAATCACTTGCGATTTCACTCACTAAATGTTATTTTTGCGGCAATAACAGAAAGTAATCTAAAGAAGGTTTTCTGGGAGTGAAAGACAAGACTGACGGTGCTGTGTACATCATGAAAAAAGTGGCAGTCTTCAGCACACAGCATTGTGATTTTCTTCAGGAGTAATTTTTTTTTTTTATAAAGCCTATTAATCTTAAAAATAAAACCATTATTTCACCAGCAAAATGAGTTTATTCAGGAATAGTAGAGAATTGTAACTCAAGATATATAAGCTGCAGAAAAACCATAGGCAAGTCCAACAAGAAGAACATGTTATGGAGAAGGAGGAAGTTGGAGGGATTGTTTTGAAGGAAAGTCCAAAGGTCTTTGGAGAAAAGTGTGTTTTCTCATTGGTTGGGCACAGGGGGTACAGGGGTCATCATTTTCTTTTTTTTTTTTCTTTAAAGATTTATTTATTTATTTGAGAGCGAGAGAGAGAGTATCCGGGGGGGTGGGCAGAGGCAGTGGGGGAGAATCCCAAGCAGACTCCCTGCTCAGGCTCCTTGCTCAGTGAGGAGCCTACTTCTCCCTCCGCCTGCCGCTCCCCCTGCTTGTGCTGTCTCTCTCTCTCTCTCTCTCTCTGACAAATAAAATCTTAAAAAAAAAAAACCAATGGCTTTTTCCTTAAAATAAAATAAAATAAACAATAAAATGAAATTAAAAAGTTAACACAGTTTATTGGCCATCTCTGTTGGGGTCTTTCAGCATAACCGTGGGAGGTTTCATTCGTCACGTTCCTGATTTCACTGAACACAGGGATCAGCAAATTATGGCCTGTGGGCCTAATCCAGCCTGCCACTTGTTTTTGTATGGCCTGAGGATGGTTTTACATTTTTAATGGTTGGGGCTGGGGGAAGGTGATCAAAAGAAGATTTCGTGACACATGAAAATTAGATGAAATTCAAAGGTCAGTATCCATCCATAAATTTTTTTTTGAGCACAGCCACTCCTGTTCTTTTACTTACTGCCTGTATCTGTTGTCCTGCCACAGAAGCAGGGCTGCATAATTGCGATAGAGACCGTATGGACCACAATACCTAAAATATTGACTATCTGGCTCTTTACAGAAAACATTTGCCAACGCCTGAGCTAACTGATTCCTAAATTTTAAACTGTTTTGTGAAAGCTCCACCCAACTCCCTTTGGCAGATAAAACTGTAAACAAGGATAGAGGGTTTGAGCTTTATTTTTAAAGAGTTCATCGTGTCCCAATTATAAAAATATCTATATGCTCACTGTCACAAAAATGTACAACAGGGAAAATAACTGAAAGAAGAGAACACTCGTGATCCCAGCTCACCAAATGAACCTCGGGTCATGGTTCGCTGTTTTTCCTTCTTCTGTTTTCTTTCCTGAGTGTTTAATACATGTTTTATTTTCCAATTCAAAAATAATACATCACCATTTTCAAAAAACATAGATTTTTTTAAAAAGATGTTTAAAGTATATTCTTATTCCCAACCCTGAAGGATACCTATTTGGCTTTTTAAATAATTTCTCTGTAGTGTGCTTCTAAAAAGCACAATTGCATTTTGAAAATATGAATCATCCTCATATATAGAATTTGGTTTCATGAGAGGTTTTTATTCATAAAACATAATCATGGGCATTTTCCATGTCTCTTTAATATATTTATGATCAAAAGTGTATATTCAAATTTGTGTCTGTTTTTCCACTTAACATGATGCAAGCACATGACCAGGGAAAGAACCCAATCAGTAACTCTGTTTTTCTGAAAATGCCCTAAATACCACCAGATGCTTAAAAATTCCTATCCAAATCTTCCAACACAAAGAAAAAGTGCTACTTCCTTGCTTCTAGCTAATAATTCTAAAGATTTTTTGAAAGGGTATCCTTAATTTCTCTTGGAAATTTATGGTTTTTTAAAATGTTCCATTTTTTGACAGATTTACCCCTACAGCCCTATTTGACTTCTTTCTATTGCTACGTTGTGATTTTTTTATCGTTGTTTAATTTAGTGCATAATAATTAAAAGACCTGTGAACCCACTACTTTAATTTTAGTGCCTACATCAGTGTTTCTCAACACCAGCCATAAACTAAAATCATCTGGGAAGTGTTTGTAATGTTCTGCTGCTTGGGTCCCTACTGGCTGAAATTCTGATTTAATTGTCTGGGCTGGAACCCTAGTTTGTTAGTAAGGACTGCAGGTCATTCTAATACTCAACCAGGAGTCTGAGAGGAATGCTGACCTAGATCTAGGAACTCACTTTTTTGTTCCCCATAAAATCCATCTATCATCTAGCTCCATCTTCCCTCCTCCAAATACCCATATCTCACTCAGGTTATGGCTGGAGCCCTGATTGGGACAGTCATGGGGAAGCAGATAAACTTAAGTTCAGAGCACCTAAACACATCCCTCTTACCATACTTCTTAATATTGACAGCTCCTGTTTCCTGAGCCACTATTGTGTGCCAGGCATTGTCTAAGGACACTGTACACATCAGCTCAGTCAATCCTTACACAACCCTTCCATGTAGGTGTATAGCATTTTTTAAATGAAGAAGCTGAGGCTTACAGAATTTAACCATCTATTCTGCCCAGAACATCCCACTTCCTGATTTTCCTGTCAAGGCCCTTTTCACAAAAGCATGACCTTCATGGGATGCCTTTCTGTATATTAGGGTGGCCCCAGAAATCCCAGAAGCACTTCTCCTGACTTTGAAAAGTCCTGACCACCAAGGCTAGAGAAGGTTGGAGTGAGGTAGAAATCGGAAATGGCAGAGCTTCTCTGCACAGGGATTGAGCTGAAGGAGAAATAGGGCAGTATCTTTAGAAACAAAGAGAAGGGAAGATTAGCATAAGGGCTCCTGAGAATATTTTCTTAGGGATACAAAGTAATTCCCACTAACTCAGAATTTACTGAATTATTGACAAAACTTAGAAATTCTTTATATGTCCATAGCATAGTGCTTATTGATGCCAGTTGTGCTATGAATTAACACCCAGTTTAAATTCTAGTTCTGTCCCACTTTTACCTCTGCTCTCAATTATCCTCTAACTCAATGGTTTGGGGTTTTTTTGTTTTTTTTTTTAGATTTTATTTATTCATTTGGGAGAGAGAGAGTGAGAGCATGAGGTGGGGGGCAGGGAGAGGAAGAAGCAGACTCCCCACTGAGCAGGGAGCCTGATGCAGGGCTCAATCCCAGGACCCTGGGATCATGACCTGAACTGAAGGCCGGTGTTTAACTGACTGAGCCACCTAGGGACTCCTAACTCAATGGTTCTTTAAAAAGAATCATTTGGGCACTTTTCCAAGAGTAGATCCCCAGTGCCATTTTCCCAGAGAAAAGCCTGATTCAGAAATGTGATGCTCAGGAATCTGAATATCTAACTGGCACCCTCATCAAGTGGTTCTGAACTATAATTTGCATCCACTAATCAGAACTGTATTGTTGGTTTGCTGCTCCCTTTCTCATGATCTCAGCAGCCATTCCCTGCTCTCTCTCCTCTTGTTAAGGAACAATGTCTCCTTCATTGTTAGCAGGTGTATTAGTTATCTGTTACTGTGTGACAAAATACCCCTAAAGTTAACAACTTGAAAGAACAGCATTTATTATCTCATAGTTTCTGTGATTTGGGAATTCAGGAATGGCTTGCCTGGGTGGTTCAGCTTAGAGTCTCATGAAACTGCAGTCAAGCTGTCAGCTGGAGCTGTGGTCTCATCTGAGGCCTCAACTGGGGGGATCTACTTCCAAGTTCACTCCCACAACTCTTGACATACCTCAGGCCCTTGCTGGCTGTTGACTGGAGACTTTGGTTCTTTCCCGTGTGGGTCTCTCCATAGGCTGCCTGAATGTCCTCATGACATGGCAGCTGACTATCCCAAGAGGGAGTGATCTGAGAGAGTGCACCAAAGAAGAAGTTACAGTCTTTTTATAAACTGCTCTTGGAAATGACATACCATAGTGTATTAGTTTGCTAGGGCTGCCATCACAAAATACCAAAAACTGGGTGGGTTACAACAATAGAAATGTATTGTGTCACAGTTCCGGAGGCTAGAAGTCCCAAATCAAGGTATCAGCAGAGCTGTGCTTCCTCCAACAGCTCTAGGGGAGGATCCTTTTTGCCTCTTCCTAGTGTCTGGTGTTTGTCAGCCATCCTTGGTGTTTTTGGCTTGCAGATGCACCACTCCAGTCACATGGCTGTCTCCTCCTGTGTGTCTTCATCATTGTCCCTCTGCACGTGTTTGTTTGATTTTCTGCCTGAGTTTCCCCTTTTTGATAAGGACACCAATCGTATTGGATTACAGCCTGCCCTAACAATCTCATTTTACCTTAATTACGTCTATAAAGACCCTATTTCCAACTAAGGTCACATCCTGAGGCACTGGGGGTTAGAACTTCAACACACCTTTCTGCAGAAGACACAATTCAACCCAGAGCACAGAGCTTCTGTTGTATGCTATTGGTCACAGAGGCCAACCCGGGTACGGTGTGGACAGTGTGGGAGGGAGCTACACAGGCCATGAGAACCAGGAGGAGGGGATGACAGGGGTCATTGAAGGCTAACTACCACAGTGCTTCCTACGTCATACAGAAAATAGACATTATCTTCTATTGTCTGGGAATAAAGAAAAAAGAATCGAAGTTATCAGGCTGCCACTGCTTCCATCTCTCACCCCTCCATCTTCAGATTACCTCTATCTTCACCCATCTTCTTCTCATCTGTCCCAGAGAAACAAGGGGTGCAATTTCTGTTCAAGCCTTTGGTTCTTTGTGCACCAGATTCCAGACCTTGCTCCATTGATTATTTTTCTCTCTCTCCTTTTTTTCTAAAGTTCCATCCTCTCCACTACCTCTTTGATCCTTAACTGTCCAACCTGCTTTGCTTCCCCCTTTAAAACTTTTTTAAAAAGATTTTATTTATTTATTTGAGAGAGAGAGAGAGAGAGAGAGAGCAAGCAGGGGGGAGGGGCAGATGGAAAGAGAGAAGCAGACTCCCCGCCAAGCAGGGAGCCTGATGCGGGACTCCATCCAAGGACCTTAGGATCATGACCTGAGTCAAAGGCAGATGCTTAACCAACTGAACCACCCAGGTGCCCTAAAACTTTTTTTAAAGAAATTCTTCTCTTAGCCTCTGTCACTTGTCAAACTGCCCCATCTTGCCTTTCCTAAGCCAACATAGTTCTTTTTTTAAAATTCAGTTAGCCAACACACAGTACACCATTAGTTTCAGATGTAGTGTTCAACAATTCATCAGTTGCGTGTAACACCCAGTGCTCATCACATCATGTGCCCTCCTTAATGCCCATCCCCCAGTTTCCCTATCCCCTCACCCATCTCCCCTTCAGCAACTCTCAGTTTGTTTCCCGTAGTTAAGAGTCTCTCATGGTTTGTCTCCCTCTCTGATTTCTTCCCATCCAGTTTTCCCTCCCTTCCCTTACGGTCTTCTGCACTATTTCTTATATTCCACATATGAGTGAAACCATATGATAATTGTCTTTCTCCAATTGACTTATTTCACTTAGCATAGTCCCCTCCAGTTCCATCCACGTCGATGTGAACAGTAAGTATTCATCCTTTCTGATGGCTGAGTAATATGGTATATATCAACCACATCTTCTTTATCCATTCATCTGTCGAAGGACATCACGGCTCCTTCCACAGTTTTAAGCCAACATATTTCTTAACAGAGCAGGTAGTCTTTACACATTGAGATGCCACTTTCTCAAGCTCTCGTTCATCTGCAGCAGACTTCCTCCTCTCCGCCCCCACCTCTCCATTGAAACTGCTCTCACTGTTCATCATCCACCTGATTGCAAAATCCAGTGGCCTCCAAGCAGTTCTCATCCTCCTCAATAAAAGCTGCATTCATCTTCCCCTCACTGTGTGCCAGGCATAGCGTTCAGGGCTTTGGATTTAGTAGCCAAGTCAGCCCTCATACAACTCTCTAAAATCAATTCATACCCTCCTTAAAAAAAAAAAAGTTGACACCAAAACTCAAAGTCACACAGCTGGAAGCAGTGAAGCCCAGCATGTCTCTTCCACCTCAGTGGTTCCAAAGGATTTTCATTCCAAAGTTTATCCAAAAGGGAAATCCAAAACCTTATAGCATTTATTAAATCAGGAGACAACATTTCACATCACAGGTAAGTAACTTTAGCTGCATCCTTGTCTCTGTGTTAGAAATGTGTGAGCTAGAATGTGTAAATGGTTTCAGCATAAGCATTAGGACAAGGACAGAAGCATCCAGTTGGTATCACAAAGGACAGTGGGTTGAACATACAGGGGAAGCAGCTGAGCCCATCAGCTAAGGCTGAAGGACCTGGAGTCGTGTGTGCTGGAATTTCAGCCCCAACATCCATCCAGCTCCAGAGGCTGAAGTAGGGCCTGGCACATCACAGGCACTCGGACGATCTTCGTTAGGGAGTGACGCTATGATCTTCAGCGTGTCGCGGATCTTTCTAAGCCTCACTTCCCCATGTCAGAAATCAGTCAATAATAGTACTTACTTCATAGGGTTGTTATAAGGAGTAAGTGAGGCAGTGCGTGGAATGTATTTGACCCAGTGCCTGGTCCGCTCAGCACATTGCAGCTGTACTGAGACAGGCTGCCTTGGCTCTCCATTCAGAAAAGACAGAAATCGGGCACCTGGGTGGCTCAGATGGTTAAGTGTCTGCCTTTGGCTCAGGTCATGATCCCAGGGTCATGGGATCGAGTCCTGCATCAGGCTCCTTTCTTAGCAGGGAGCCTGCTTCTCCCTCTCCTGCTCCCCCTGCTTGTGCTCTCTCTCTCTCTCTCTCTCTCTCTGTGTGTGTGTTAAATAAATAAATAAAATCTTTTTTTAAAAAAAAGAAAAGACAGAAATCGTAGTGGAGGTTAGGCTGCTGTAACAGGGAGAACCCATGTTCTTCTTCCATGAAGAACATGAAAGCTTCTTTCTCATGCCCCCAAGTCCTCTGTAGGTAAAAGATAACAGACTGCAGCATTCCAAAGACGAAACTATTCAAGGGGTTTATGAAAGAGAACTGGACAAGAGCCTACCAGTGCTTGCTGACTTCTATACCTACTCCATCCTCCAAGCTGTCAGGAACTGGGAACAAACAATTACTGAGCTCTTTCCATCTTTCCAATTACTGAGCTCTTTAACATCGAGGGGGAAGCCTCAAAGGTATTAACTCCTTATACCAACTTATAACAGAGTCATTGTGGTGGGACACACATGTGAGATCCCCCGAAGAGAGCCCCCCACCGCAAGATCAGCTCCAATACTGTTAACTAACTTGAATTTAAATAAAATCTTGAAAGAAAAAAAAAAGATCATCTCCAATACTGGAAATTATTCCTTCTCTAATACAATAATTAGGGTCAAGACACACAGGACCAATCCAGTGCAGAACACTTGACATCTGTCTGATAAATCAGAGTACCCACTAGTGGCCAAGTTTAGCTCAGAAGAAAACTGGATGCTTTGGATAAAGAGCGGTGGAAGGGAATGAGAAGTTCTGCTGTGTGTTTATTCCTATAAACAGTGTCCCATTTTAAGAGCTTGGATATCAAGTACTTAATTCAAATGGTCATCGCTTGGATTAAGGAGAAGTGGAATAAGATATCCTGAGGGTGCAATTATGTTGTCCTATTGAGCTCTGTAGAGATCTGGCTGAAGGCACAGTAAGACACTGTGAGGAATTCAGAGCTGAAGAAATGGGGAGCCTGATGGAAAACCAGAAGCCCAGGATCTCCAGGGTTATCACAGAACAAGTGTAGCTTGTGGATCTAGGTCTGGGACTTCCAGGCTAATTTGATTAGCCTGACTCTAGTTCTCACTTATGTTTTCTACCACCCTAATTCATGATTAAGGTTCATATGCTCCCAGCCAGGGACTCTCTTCAGAACAGTAGGGCATATGGTATAAATAGTTGAGTGTTGCTCCAAACAGAAGCATGGAAAGAAGAGGCTGGATGTGGAGATAGAGAGGACTATGGTAAGCCTCAACCACCATGTTAATGAGCTCAGACTATCCAGTGAACACTGAGTAGATGTTGTAAGATTTTATGCCAGGAGATAACATGATCAGATTTATGTTTTAGAGGGGGAAGTTTGTAAGAGGCCAAAATCAGTTGGGACTCTATATGGCAAGGAACAGAATTTCTAGTATAACCATCTTAAGAAAATGAGTTTACTTATTGGTTAATATAACTGAGAAATTTACAGACAGGCCCAGCTGTAAGCTTGGCTTGATCTAGAGCTCAAGGAGCATCTCCAGCATCCATATTTGGCTCTACTTCCCCAGAGAGTCAGCTTCATTCCCAGACTGGCTCAGCTTGTGTTAGCAAGATGTTAGCAGCCCTAGCCTCAGAACCTCATGCCACCAAATCAAGAGGAAGAGAGAACATCACTTCCAGGAGCTTCCATTGAAGCTTCTTTGATCCTTCCCAGAAGCTCTAGCAAACATTTCCTAATGTCTCATTGGCTTTCAACTGGATTATCTGCTCATTCAAGAACTATCGCTATGGCCAGAAAAACTGTGTCTTAGTCTATTCAGACTGCTATAACAGAATACCATAGACTGGGGTGCTTAAACAATAAACATTTGCTTCCCACAGTTCTGGAAGCTGGAAGTACAGGACCAAGGTGCCAGTATGGTCAGATTCTTGAAAGGGCCCTCTTCCTGGTTGTGCCCTCATATGGCCTTCCTTGGGGCAAACATGAAAAGAGAGAAATCACGTTTCTTCTCCTCTTTCTATAAAGATGTTAATCTCATCATGAGGGCCCCATCCTCATGACCTAATCTAACCCTAATTACCTTCCAAAGGTACCACCTCCAAATACCATCACATTGGAAATTAGGGTTTCAACATATGAATCTTAGAGGGACACAAACATTCAATCCATAGCAAAATATATTGATATGGGCCTTAGCTAATCACGACCCATTCTGCAAATGGGGACACATACCAGAAATGGAGAAGGGGCAGCCCCATTTATACCGTAACTTAATAGTGGGGTACGGGTGGTTTCCCAAAGGACAATCAAGGGATGTTTTTATCAAAGAAAGGGATAAATTGATGTTGTGGTAGCCAACTCCCAAGATGACCCCCAAGGATCCTCACATTTTGGTTTTCACACTCTCCTACATGTACACGAGGTTTGGTCTATGCAACCAGTAGAATACAGCAGAAGTGAAAACATTGGAAATCAGGTTTAAAAAGACTGTGGATTCCATATTGAGTAATATCTCTCTCCCTCTCTCTCTCTTCCTCTCTCTCTGTCACACACACAAACACACCATTACCTCAGAGAGGAGCCAGCTGCAGTGCGGTGACACCCAGGTAACCTAAGGAGAGGCCGACTGAAGCCTCCAGCCAACAGCCGGCAAGGAAGGGAGACCAGCCAACAACCACGTGAGTAGGCTTGAAGCAGATTCTCCAGCCCCATTGAGTCTTGAGATAACCACAGCCCTCGCCAACAGCAGGATGTAGCCCCCTAAGCGATGCTGAGCCAGAACCACCCAGCTAAGCCACTCCCAGATTCCTAACCCTCAGAAACCGTGGGACACAATACATACTTGTTTCCAACTGTTAAGTTGTGGGGTAATTTGTCACATAGCAATAGGTCATGAAGAGAGATGGCAAAGCAACGACAGTTGTGCCTTAATTCAGTGAATCATGGGATTGATAGGGCAATGGTAAAGGCAGGGGACAAATTAGAGAAATGCTGAGAAGGTAAGTTATAACACGTTGGTGATAGATGTGGCAGGGTGGGTAAGGGGGAGCAAGAATCAAATTTCACCTCCAGGCTGTCGTATGAGTGCACAGAGAACACAGGATGAGGGGGTAATGCCCATGAATTCCCTCAGGTTCTCTGAGTAGGAAGTACGTGGGACAGCCACGTCCTGGAATCTCTGGGAGGAGATTCCAGCAGGCAGTGGGTGCATAGGGTCTGAAGCATGGGAGACAGTGCAGGCCAGAGCAGGTTTTGGTGTTTTGGGGTTTTTTTTTTAAGTTTATTTTATTATTTTGTTTAGTTATCTCTACACTCAACGTGGAGCTCAAACTCATGATCCTGAGATCAAGAGTTGCAAGCCCTTCTGACTGAGCCAGCCCGGCACCTCCAGAACAGTTTTGAAGATCCAGTTGAAAGGGATCCCCAGAGATGTGGCAGCTGGACAGTGAAAATAGATGAAGTCACCCAGGTTTTTGTTAGAGGCCAAGATGGGGAGAGAGTATTCTGAGGACAGATTAAGAATGTATTCGCCATGGGGCGCCTGGGTGGCTCAGTCGTTAAGCGTCTGTCTTTGGCTCAGGTCATGATCCCAGGGTCCTGGGATGGAGCCCCTAATCGGGCTCCCTGCTCAGCAGCAGAGTCTGCTTGTTCTTCTCCCTCTGCTCCTCCCCCCACTGTCTCTCTCTCTCTCTCTCAAATAAATAAAATCTTTTAAAAAATGAACGTATTTGCCATAAAATAAGTCAATTCTGCAGATGTCATGTACCACATGATAACTACAGTTAAAAACACAGTATTGCATATTTGAAAGTTGCTGGGAGAGCAGATTTTAAAAGTTTTCATCACAAGGAAAGAAATTGTAACTATGTGTGGTGAGCAGACGAATTGTGATCATTTAGCAATATATACAAATATTGAATCATTACATAATACACCTGAAACTAGTATAATGTTGAATGTCAGTTATATACCAATAAAAATAAATATTTTAAAACTGTATTCGCCTTGGAAGGAGGCTTCCAGTGACCAGTGGAGGAAGGGTCCAGGAGATCCCAAGCACGAACACTATGGGGACGAGAGTTGAGGGGAGATTGGCTGACCAGAGGCTTACAATCTGGGCAGGACCAAGGGTTCCAGGAATATGAGTAACTTACCTTACTTTTGGGCAGGACACAATCAGTGTGTATGTACGCTTCACTTGGTGCCTATTTGTATGACAACGTGGCTCACACACTCTGGATTAGTGCACCAAAAAACACATTCATACTCTATTGCATTTAACATTTGATTTTAAGTACATGTTCCTTCTGGTTATGATTATAAGGCATGTCGAGTGCATTTTTAGTGTTTTGTTCAATAAGTCATTTGTCGGGCGCCTGGGTGGCTCAGTCGTTAAGCGGCTGCCTTCGGCTCAGGTCATGATCCCAGAGTCCTGGGATCGAGTCCCACATCAGGCTCCCTGCTCAGCGGGAAGCCTGCTTCTCCCTCTCCCACTCCCCCTGCTTGTGTTCCCTCTCTCGCTGTCTCTGTCTCTGTCAAATAAATAAATAAAATCTTTAAAAAAAAAAAATCTTTAAAAAAAAAAAAAATAAGTCATTTGTCAACCTTGACCTTGCCTAGAATCTGGGCTGTAGTCCCCACACCTGCAAGGCAACTTACCTTTCTTTCTTTTTTTTTTTTTTTTAAAGATTTTATTTATTTATTTGACAGCAGAGATAGCGAGAGCAGGAACACAAGCAGGGGAAGTGGGAGAGGGAGAAGCAGGCTTCCTGCTGAGCAGGGAGCCCGATGCAGGGCTCGATCCCAGGACTCTGGGATCATGACCTGAGCCGAAGGCAGACGCTTAACGACTGAGCCACCCAGGTGCCCGGCAACTTGCCTTTCTTTAAATTCCTGTAA
The DNA here is from genome assembly GCF_004348235.1 of Phoca vitulina. Lineage (NCBI taxonomy): Eukaryota > Metazoa > Chordata > Mammalia > Carnivora > Phocidae > Phoca > Phoca vitulina. The sequence goes on along the minus strand of NW_022589710.1, from coordinate 40,922,915 downwards.
CGTTCATGCTTTACATCTCCGCTAGCAGTTGCCACAGGCTGCCTCGGAGTAGGATTATTTGTGGGCAGACTATAAACTTCTTGATGTCAGAGACCTTATTTTATAAACCTTGTCTCCTTCTCAGCAAGAAGACAATTCCCCGTGCACGATAGGCAGCCACACAAACCAGCCCATACGCGACACTACAGGGGGGCTGACCGATGCCCACTCCTTGTTCTTGAGGAGCGGTATGTCCTGCCCTCCTGGTTAGACCCTCCGCTGCCTGGAGCTACCCCACAGCCATGAGTAATTGCTCATCATGGGTCAATGAGATTCTCTCTACCTCAGGAATTTTGAGTTTGGAACTGAGAGACCCAACATGGAGGCATCTTAATGGCATGCATGCCAGAAGGAAGTCTGCTTCCCAGTCTGTGGCCGAAGTACTCAGAATGTCCCTAATGCTGCCTCCTCCTGAAACTGAGTTGTTCAAACCTCCTCAACCTCATGAGAGCCCTGGGACCTTCCACTAATTTCTTCTTTTTGCTTAAGCTGGCTTCTGTAACTTCAGCGCAAAATAGCTTCACACACAACATCATCCAGTGCAGGGAACACAAGATGTATTTATCATTAAGCAAGCACTCAGAAGTGTCTAAGGAAATCCAAGGGCAAGAATGGATCCAGGCCTGAGAAGGAGTCTGGAAACAGGAAGTGGGAACTGTCAAGAATGTAGAAATATAGTCTTCCTCTCCCTCTCCTCTCTCTCTCTAATTTCACTTGCTCGCTCCCTGCAGGCTGGTTTGCCCTGCCTCTCGGTCCACATGGCAGAAGTCGGCCACACCATGTCCCCCGGTTTTCATATCTTCTCCCTCCAAAGCAGATCCCAGAATGAGAGTGGAATCTCTTAGTCCCAATCCAAGTTCCCTGGACAGGAAATTCTGATTAGTCCGGTTTAGGCAAGGTGTCTCTTCTCGTCCCATCAGAGGAGATCAGGTCACATGGTACAAACATAGAGAGCTCACCTCATAGACGAGGATGAAGTGTAACAGGGTCATCGTCAACTAGGCTGGCCGCCTAAATGTTGAACAAATGAGCCGCTCAGCTTCAAAATGGCCCAGTCTGCCTTAGGTCCAACTTACAACCACCCAACCCCCTTCTACTAGGGCAGGCTGAACCGGCTTATCTGTCTTCCTGTGCTAGGCTCTGCTTTGGCAAAGATGTGTGAAACCACCTTATTTGCCTGAGTCATGCTTATTTTTCTCACTATGTCTGATGTCGGAAGTTACGCTAATAATTACCCACTGTACCCTGTAACATTCAAGAATAGTCGGAGGCCTCCTCTGTGCCAGGTCCCGTGCAAGGGGTTTTGTAGACTTAGCTCATTTGACTTCTCAACACCGAGTATGGGTATTGCTAACCCCATTTTATGGAAGAGGAAATACATTCTTTTTAGAGGTCTATTTTCCAAGTTCCATAACTATGACAGTGCGGGATTCAAACCCAAGTTTGTCTAAACTCAAAGCCCATTTGCTCTTTCCACTGGGCCAAGGCCAATTTCAGTATGGAATGGAGAGGTGGGCAGAGTGGAGCCTTGGAAAACAGAGGCTGAGAGCGGAATGGAGATCTGGCTCAGGGGCCGTGCTGTGCTCCCCACAGCCCTCACGCAGCACACTGCCTCCTCGACCCAACCTCCTCCAGGAAAATGGGGCTAACGAGGAGCACAGTAATATGATGCTAACAGCAGGGCTTGAGATTCTGCTCGGTGATTTCTCTTTTGAGTCTCAAAGCATTTTACGAGTATTGCCTATCCCAGGAAGGTTTGAAAGAGGCCAAATTTAGGGCAATGCCAATAATAATACTAACAGCTTACATGTATTGAGTGCTTACTGTTCCTGACACGGCTGCCCAGTCCGTGTGTGCATTCAATCACTTAAACCTGAAAACAAACCGAGTTTTCATTAGAGGTGACTGAGACGGAGACCTAGAGGAAGTCACTTCCGGGGGTCACACAGCAAAGCGAGCATGGGGACCCAAGCCGGTTATCTCAAAGGTTCTAAGTGACACTGCCGTGATGAAAAGTAAATACTGGGTAAGCATGCAAGGACAACGTAAGGACCAGAGATGTTTCAGGGGTGCCTGGGTGGCTTAGTCGATTCAGTGTCCAGACTCTTGATTTCAGCTCAGGTCTTGATCTCAGGGTCGTGAGTTCAAGCTCCATGTTGGGCTTCATGCTGGGTGTGGAGCCTGCTTAAAAAAGAGAGAGAGAGAGGAGTTTCAGAAAACAATCTGTCACACAAGAGGGAAGGCGAGGCCAGGGGCAGGCAGCCCTGAGGGTGATGGGTCAGGAAGTGCACCCTGAGAGGCAGCGGCTTTCACCTCCCAGTGGGTGGTCAAGGTTATCTTTACTTGGAGTTTGAAGCTGCAGCAGCTGCTCCATCCAGCTTGCCTGCCCAGGGCCACCCAGTGTATGTGAACCCCCGGGGACACACCAAGACTTTCCAAGGGATATCTGGGCATTAAATTCCATGTTAAGGAACCCACCTGTAATGCTAGATACTTGTCTTAGCCAGTCTGAGATGCTATAACAGAATACCGTAAACTGGGTGGCTTATAAAAAAACATTTATTTCTGACAGTTCTGGGACTAAATCTAAGATCAAGACTCCAGGAGATTCCTGGATGAGATGAGAGCCCACTTCCCGGTTCATAGATGAGCCAGCCATCTTCTTGCTGTATCCTCACATGGATGAAAGAATGAGGGTGCTCTCTGGGTGTCCTTTATAAGGGCGCTAATCCCATTACCTGATCATCTCCAAAGGCCCACCTCCAAACACCATCTCACTGGGGATTAGGATCTCTACATATGAAGGGGGCGAGGATACAGACGTTCAGTCCCTAACAACCCTCCTTTCCAATCTTTTGCTTTTAACTAAATTGGAGGAGGTTATAACCAAGTTGCCAGCCAACACCTTATTAAGTGTAACTTTGGGGTGCCTGGGAAGCACAATCCGTTAAGTGTCTGACTCTTGGTTTTGGCTCAGGTCATGATCTCAGGGCATGAGATCAAGCCCCACATCGGGCTCTGTGCTCAGCAAGGGGTCTGCTTGGGATCCTCTCTCTCTCCCTCTGCCCCTCTCCACTCATGTTCTCTCTCTCTCAAATAAATAAATCTAAAAAAAGTATAATTTTAATCAGTCATAAAATCATTTTTGACCTATAACTCACAAGGAATTTTACAAATTGAGTGACATTAACAAAACTCCATCCATTCCCATCTACTTATTTGTATAAACAATATTTCTCAGCACTTATGTATATAAATGCCTCCTTCTTGCAATGAATATTATTTATTCAAGGTTATATGGGGGAAAAAATAGCCTAATCCACCCCATTCAGAGATGTCTTTCCAGTCAAATTACTTTCAAAATGGAATAACTATCAGAAATTGTAATATATTTATTGTGGGGTGTAGGAGGTGAAAGAATTCCCCCAACGCAGAACAAAAGAAATAAAAGTTTATTGAATACACTGCAAGGGAGCCAGAGACAGGACAGCAAAAGAGAGACTCTGCCACGAGGTGGTGGTGAGGAGCTATAGTTACAGGACAGAGTGAGGGAGTACAGGGATGGACAGAAGTTTCCTTTTTTTTTTTTTTTTTTTGTAATCTCAGGAATTGTGCTTGGTTGGAAGGAGCCCACTGGCCCTTTAGGGCCTATGGCTTAATGAACCTGTATACATCAGCTTCCGTGGTCACTATGGGCCCTTTGGCCTTGCTCCGGTTTCTATCCCTCAAGCCTGTTGCCTAAAAGCAGCCTCTACGTTTATGTTGTTTTGATCACAGGCAATTGAACATTTCAAAATTTCCATTTAAAGATTTTATTTATTTATTTGAGAGAGACAGAGAGAGAGAGAGAGCATGAGCAGAGAGAGGGAGAAGCAGACTCCCCACTGAGCAGGGACCCTGATGTGGGACTCGATCCCAGGAGCCTGAGATCATGACCTGAGCCGAAGGCGGACACTTAACCGACTGAGCCACCCAGGTGCCCTGAAAATTTCCATTTATATACCTAATTTTGATGCATAGAAATAACAAAATGCTTAAAAATACTTTCAGGTATAAAAACATATTAGGGTAAAAATCTGCAGGGGTGGTGGAATGGAAAGGGTCTTAAAAAGAAAAGGAATGATACAAATTTCTGTCTTCGAAGAAGAACTGGGGGCGCCTGGGTGGTACATTTGGTTTAGGCTCAGGTCGTGATCTCAGGGTCATAAGATCAAGCCCGGCATTTGGCTCAGTGCTCAGCCTGGAGTCAGTGTAAGACTCTTTCCTCTGCCCTTCCCCCCACACCAGCATGTGCACACACACTCTCTCTCTCTCTCTCTCAAATAAATAAATAAATCTTTAAAAAGAAGAAGGAGGAGGGGGAGGAGCAGAACTGGTTTCCATGTTTTAAAATGACCAGAATAGGGGGGCACCTGGGTGGCTCAGTCGTTAAGCGTCTGCCTTCAGCTCAGGTCATGATGCCAGGGCCCTGGGATCGAGCCCCACATCGGGCTCCCTGCTTGGTGGGAAGCCTGCTTCTCCCTCTCCCACTCCCCCTGCTTGTGTTCCCCCTCTCACTGTCCCTCTTTCTGTCAAAAAATAAATAAAATCTTAAAAAAAAAATTAAAAAAAATAAAATGACCAGAATAGGTATCAAATTGCAATGGTATGCAGATCTCAATGGGTTTGCTTAAGAGTGAGGTAATAGCTTTGTTTTGGAAGGTCGCTACTGAAAATGTGCTAGAAATCACATCCTTTATAACTATGGCAATCGGTGATGAAAAGTTTTAGCTGCCAACTTAAAAATGTGGGGAAAAGTCCATCATTTTTCAGTTCTTTTAAAAGCAAGGTGACTAAGTCCCTTGAGCCACGGGACTCAACATGTGAACACAAGGAGGTAGATTCAAAAGGGTAAGTGTAGTGGGAGTTACCTCACCTCAGGGAGAGACTGGAGGCCTGGCCACACGCTCAATCCTGTTCCCTGCTTCCCCATCAGGTGACATTCTGGGAAGCCGACGGCTGTTCTCAGAGGCCATTTCCCCTTCCTTCTTGTGGGGTTGCCAAGCCTATATAAACACCTTCAGGGTCAGCAGCTCTGAAATCAGACTCATCGAAGGTTCTGGTTGACAACGTGATTTCTGGATCCTCCTCAGACCCATGGTCTCTGAGAAGGAAACTGTCCCCAACCCAAGCTGGTATGGAATGGTGCAGTCTTGTATGAATTTTCTGTTCCTTCCCAGAAAAACTGCATTCCTGAGAAAATACTGGAGTAATTTCGGACAGATTTTAACTGGCTTAAGAACCTTTTCTGGGAACTTCACCCAGCCTACAACAGGCGCGGGAGAAGCCTACAGGGCTTTAACCAGTGCTAGGAGGTTCTGAAAGTCTTTAACCTGACACTCTTCCTCCCTCTTTTTGTCCGCAGTCCAACAATGACTATCTAAACCCGCACATCCGATAGAAATAAATGCTAGTGGCCATGTCTTTTAAAAAGTAAAATTAAAAAAAAAAAAGTAAAATAAAAGAGGTGAAATTAATTTTCATAACATATTTTATTTAACTCAAGAAATCCAAACTATTATCATTTCAATATGCAATCAGTTTAAAAAATATTAATGTGATATTTTACATTTTTACCATGTTAAGTCTTCAAAATCTGGTGTGTGTTTTACCTTTATAGCCCACCTCTACCAGACCAACCCATGGCGAGTGCTCAATCGGATTGAACAGCAGAGATTGAAACACTCTCACGATTCCCTTTTAAAATGTCCCTGCGGAGAACGAAGTCTTTGAATTTGTTTTTTTTGTTTTGTTTTGTTTGTTTTTTTTGGAAAGCCTTCACCCTTGCAGCAAGTTTGAAAAGAAATTTTGACATGTTTGTAGCTAATGTGTCTGAGAAGTTTATTTAATCAAATAAATTTGGAAATCTGTTTGGAAATCTGCGTTTTAACATCTGCTGCAGGTGACTCTCGTTTACACTTCAGTTTTCGGATCACTCTTCTAACTCGTCCCGGCCAATCCTTCCCCAGTCACCTTTGTGGAAACCTGTCTGTTGGCCAAACTCTCTCATACTCCGGAAGCAATGACTGATAGAGCTGCTGAATGTACTTCTCTTGAGGTATTGACCTCAACAGAGGGATAGCTCTAGGCCCTCCCATGTGTCGCAGACATAGCGGCCTCGAGCACGTGCTTTGTCCGTGGAAAGGCTCAGTAACGGTGGCTGCCATTTTTAGGTAGCCTGGCTTCAGAACCAGGTTCTGCCATTTAAAAGCCATGTGATTTGGACACATTCCTTGACCTCAGGTTTCATCCTTAATTATGGGGATAATAATGCCCCTACTTCATAGAGCTGGACCCAATAAATAAAGTCCACTGGACCATCTCTATACGTGAAAAGAGTGGATGCTAAGGAAGCACGTGGCACCATGGCAAGCCATGGGCATCTCAACCAAAGACAGTAGGCAGGGGTTTTCATAAGGGTTGGGACTTTTGCTGAATGATTCAGGGAACGAACAAGGGGGTAAGCAGGAGCAGTTCTGGATTGAGTGTCATCATGAAGTAAGGACAGTTTGGTGGTTGGGTTTTTCAGAAATCTTTGTCTGAGGCAGGAAGAACGAGGGTGTTACTGGTAAGAAAGTAATAGTTATTCAAAATAAGAGGGGTTGTATGACCTTGGCCACAGCCCCTTAGAAACACTGGCTTAGGCTCTGTTAGAACTTTAAGTCTGATGACCATCCAGGCTGGGGAGTGTATTCAGGACTTTGTTTCCTCACTATAAAATTAAGCTAACTGTGGAATGTCACATCCAGAAACCCTCTATCAGAAGCTCTGCACCTAGGCTGGGAATCAAAGTTGCCATGCATTATAGTGACCTGCATTGCTCAGAACCTTCAGGACCTTTTATGGAAAAAAATTTCAAGTAGCAAAGTTTCTCATAGCTTATGATTCTAGAGAATAAGATTTCTCAGCCCTATGCCGTTGGTGTTAAATAATATCACAATCAATTTTTTTTAAAGATTTTATTTATTTGAGAGAGAGAGAGCATGAGTGGGGGTGGGGGCAGAAGGAGAAGCAGGCTCCCTACTGAGCAGGGAGCCCGATGTGGGACTCAATCCCAGGACTCTGGGATCATGACCTGAGCCGAAGGCAGACACTTCATGGACTAAGCCACCCAGGCGCCCCTCACAATCAATTTTTATGGTTCCTGGTTGTAACAAGAGTTAAGTGAGATCATCTACACAAAATGCCCGTGCATAATAAGGGCTCGAGAAATGACAACTGCTCTTATAAGTTTTAGGATTAGTGACAGGATTAGTGTTAGCCTTAGTATTATTCTTTCAGGTTTTCTGTTAAACCATTCCTTTCCTTTTGTTGCACAGGCTGCCACCAATTTAAAGGTGGACGACAGTTTTTCATGGAACTCTTAGCCCACGCTGGAATGCTCATTAAAGAAACAGCGCAGAGGCTCCTGGGGCAGGCCTCCCCATGTTCTAACACTGTCCACAGCCAGAGGTTCTCTTTTCATCAGCGAGCACTGCTTTCCAGGGTGTCACTTCTGGACTTTGTTTTGTTTTTCACGTACAGGTTGCCTCAAGGCTCCCTGGGGAAGGGAACCTTATGTTATCAGGAGCCAACCACACATTTCAGCCCTGCTGCCCTAGAGAATGTCACTTACGTGTGCGCTCACGCATGCACACGAAATGTCGAAGGCGCCCCAGGTTCTGCGGGCTCTTCCGTTTCCTCTGTGCAACCCCACCCCTGCACCCTCACCTCCACTCCTCTACACCTGAGGAAACAGTAGTTTGCAGCATGTTTGTCAGACTGGTTCTTCCAGCTCTGTGACCTTCTTTCTCCCAGTAAGACCCAGTTGCACTTCTTGCTTTCAAAGGCAGTGATACTGGGATTCAGAATATAAAATTGTATTCATTTTGAGTGTTTTAATTTATTTTAAACAAACGGCTTATTTTTCTATATGCCTCGCCTCGGGAAAAAAAAAAAAAAAAACTCTGCAGAGAAACAAGAAGAATCCAAATATCTCCACAAGCAGACCTCCACGTACGCCCCCAACATGTGGGCGTTCTTTCCGGCTTTCTCCCTTTGTCAAATCAAAATTAGGATCACCCTTTGGCAGGGTTATAACTTTCTTTTTTTTTTTCACTTAGCAAGAATATGCCACAAACATCTTACTCAAATAGACTTTGACATCATGATTTTAAGCGAGGGCTTATCATTTACGAATTCGACGTGTTTCTGAAGACCTGGTGGGTTTTTTTCTCCTTGTGATGTTTTCTTCAAAACCAGAAACACCACACCCAGCAGGTGAACAGTGGGTTGCAAAATGTTTTGTGAAACTGGTGACAGCTGGGTATCTCTCCAAACAGGGCAGGAGCCCGCCTCACCCTGTCCTTCTAAACGGGATAAGATCTTTCTTAAAATAAGCCACCAGGACAGACCACCCATACCACCAAGGGCTCAGCGACAGTTAGCTGGACAAATTTATCTGACGGTTAATCTGCAGTTCCAAAAGTCTGAAGATGCATTTCAACGTGATTGGGAACGTGCTGCACTGACTACTAATTCTTTAGAAAATGTCTTTTTCTGTAAACCAGGACTATCTTTTCCCATCAGGAAATATAGTTTCAACCCCTCATTGTAAAAAATTATATGCATTTTTATACAAATTATACAAAATTGATAGAATACTGGTAACTGTTGAAGCGCACAAATCGGTACCTGGAGGTTTGTCGGACTAACCTCTAATTTTGTGTCTGTTTGAAATTCCCCATAGTAATGTGTCAAAACAGTCTCTCATGCGCTCTTACTGTCTGACTGTCGTTGAGACCGCACCCCAGGGCTGGGGCGATGAAAAAATGCTCAAGTTCATTTGAGGTGAGTGGTCTGCTTGGAAAAGATGCCAGTAAGGAGATTTAGGGCAGGGGGTCCTCACTCTAGAAAAGCTACTGTAAGGTGATAGGCCCAGGGGCAGAGAGGGCTGCTGGGGGCAGGGGGGGGACACAGAGGGGGAGCCCACTGTTCTGTGCAACCACCTAGTCCCTTTCCTGGAGAACCATGTGGCTGGCTTCCTCCTGCCTCTTGCTCAGGCTTTGGGTGCCCTGGCCCGTCATTAGCACCTGGGCCCTGTGGGAGAAGCTCCCTCTGCCCCTGTTGGAGGCCGGCTCTGGGCGCCCCCAGATGCTCCTTGCTCCCCAGTGGGAGCGCTTTCCACTTACTGCGGCCTTGGGCAGACTTTGCTCCCCACCCCCGCCCATGAGCGTGTGGTTGCACAGTAGCCCAGAGAAGTGAGTGAAAGGTGCTTGGGCTGAAGAGGGGCCGGGTGGCGAATTAAGCAAACATGCAAGCTCTTCTGTGTGCAGGCCTTTCTGGATGTGTGGCTCGGCTACATTGATTGGTTGTAGGACAGGCCGGCAAAGGTGAAAACAAGCAAACAGACAAACAACAACAATGAAAACAAGGATTGATCATTTACCTGGAGAACTATAATTTCTGGCTTTACAGGCTTTTTTGTGTGTTTTTTGTTTTTGTTTCTTTCTCTTCTATTTTGCTTGTGCAGTATTTAAAAACCAAAATAATAAATTCCTAATATTTGGTCTAAGACCAAAGTTATTCCTGCTAGCAATTATTAACTAGGGGGTTTCACCTAAAATTTGTATTTGGGGACTTGTTTAAAAGCATCTGGAGGGGTGCCTGGCTGGCTTAGTGGGTAGAGTGTGTGACTCTTGATTTTGGGGTTGTGAATTCGAGCCCTGCATTGGGTGTAGAGATTACTTGAAAATAAAATCTTGGGCGCCTGGGTGGCTCAGGCAGTTAAGCGTCTGCTTTCAGCTCAGGTCATGATCTTGGGGTCCTGGGACTGAGCCCCACATCAGACTCCCCCGCTCGGTGGGGAGTCTGCTTGTCCCTCTACCCTCTCCCCACTCATTCTCTCTCTCTCTCAAATAAATAAATAAAATCTTAGTAAGTAAGTAAATAAATAAATAAATAAGCCTCAAGAATGGCTGAACTAGCCTAATTCTCTCATTTTACAGATAAAGAAACTCAGGGCCAGAGAAGGTAAGTGACTGACCCAAAGTGACACAGCTAGCTAGTAAGAGCTAGGAAGAGGAATTGCAGTTCCTGACCCCAGGCCACCTGCCTTGCCAAAGGGTTGGGACCACTGGACCCAACTGTGGTCAAACCAGGCTCCAGTCCATCTTCTTGACTTATTAGAAAGGAAACTCCCAGGTTCCCACTGCACCCTCTCTTAAGATAGTATTTGTCAAGGTAAGGGACCACTTGTTCCAGAACCAGTCCAGATACCTGTGAAAGATGCAGTTCCGGCCTCAGCCCCTCACTAACCTTAGACGAATTATCTGACCTCTCTAGACCCCAGTTGCCCATCTGTAGGAAGGGAATAGTGAGAGCACCACTTCACAGAAATGCATAGACGGGCTCCCATACAATTTCTGACATAATGGTGGTTACTGTTCCCTCTTAATTCCCAAGGATGACAAGATAGTCATTGTGTTGAACCCCAGGGGACAGAGATGACCCTGCCAGTCCTCCTCCTTAGGGAGCTCACAGTCTAACCACTGATACAATCAGTCCTTCCTCTTCAAACCAAGGCTCCCACTCAATGATTCAATGAGGCCTGTGTTGTTTGCATTTTCCAGAACAAGAAGCTATTTGTACCACAGAAAGGAACCCCTGCTGGTTGAGGGTATTCTCCCACCCTGAAGGTAATAAAGCCCTCCTCAGTTTCCTCATCTGTAAAATGGGCTTTCTCCATCTTCAGGGTGAGGAAGACAGGCATATTTGGGTCATGTGCAGAGGCCTGGAGGGCTCTCTGAGAAGTTGGTACTGGCAGGGACAAGAAGTCCTGGGAGCAGAACCCCACACGGCCCTCCCCTCAGGAGAAGCCCAGTCCTGGGAGCAGAATCCCTCCCCTCAGGAGATGCCCCTCAGGAGAAGCCCAGTCCTGGGAGCAGAACCCCACACGGGCCTCCCCTCAGGAGAAGCCCAGTCCTGGGAGCAGAACCCCACACGGGCCTCCCCTCAGGAGAAGCCCAGTCCTGGGAGCAGAACCCCACATGGGCCTCCCCTCAGGAGAAGCCCACTGGACCTGGCTGAGAGAGAGGGCACCATGGCCAATGAAACCAACCAGGTGGGAAACCCCAAGGCCCTGCCCAGCCCACCTGGCCAACACCTGCAGAGCTCTTGCCTGGCCAGACCCGTCTCTGTCCAGAAGGGAGAGGTTACCCTGAGCCATCCCTCCTCTGAAGCCTTCAACTTTCTCCTTCCTTTCCAGCTTTGACTTCCAAGCTGAATGGACAGAGTTAGTTCTCCTGTTGTTTCCAGGCCCCAGGTGGCAGAAAAACCAGCACCTTTGCTATAACAGCTGCAGGGAGGGCAACAGAGGGGGGCCAGGAGGTGCCGCCCCCACCACCCACCCCTGGCACCGGCAACAAAGCCGTCCCTGTTTCCACACTCCTGCAGGTGGCTTCAGCTACGGGGCGCCGTTCAGAGAAAAGTCTCTGGCTCACGCTTTCAAATGGGAGATGCACCCCTCTGCTTTGCCAGGCTTTCTTAATTTAATGCACTGAAGTTTAAATATATGTAACGTGATTATTTCAGCTAATTAATGCAAATCATTAACTTAACCCTCAAACAGTCCTGTTCTTATTAGTCTCAGTTGGCAGAGAAACCCAGGCAGCCACAGTGGCCGACCCAGGACATTTGACCATCAGAGCAGATCGGTTTTTCACAGCAGCTTTCTCTCTACAACAAGATTATTTTCTTCAAGAATCATGGAATGAAACAAATAATAAAAATGGCCAGAAAAGAAACCCAAATGGTGAAGTTTTTCTTGTATTAAACTTTGTGTATCAACCATAAGAGACTCTTAATCATAGGAAACAAACTGGGTGGTGCTGCAGGGGAGGGGGGAGGGGGGAAGGGGTAACTGGGTGATGGACGTTAAGGAGGGCATGTGATGTCATGAGCACTGGGTGTTACATAAGTCTGATGAATCACAGACCTGTACCCTTGAAACAAATAATACATTATATGTTAATTAATTGAGGTTAAAATTTTTAAAAACTTCTTATATCAAAACATATATATTTTTTGGCTTCACTTTCTTATTCCTTATCAGATTCTTATAGCAACAGCGTATGATTTGTAACAGAGAAAAACCACGCACAACTAAGAATTCCCCTAAGAATATCACATGTTTATTTCTCCATCATCCACTTGCAGCCTACAACCATATGCGCACGTATCTCTCCATGGCTCCGACAGAAAATCTTCTATTTTTATGCCTTCTTTTTGTTGCCTGCCATATTATAATCATTTTCAACATGGCAATAAAATCTTTAAAATTATGGTTCGAAGCGGCTGCATGGGACAAATGAGAAGCATACCAAACGAGCAACAATGCAAGGGTGGTGGGGGTGACAACACAAACATAACGACTCGGTACTTTTTTGTTTCAACAACTAAAGCAATGCATGACATTTCTCAGCAGCAGAAATATAAAATCGTCTCTGCTAAATTCAAAATAAAACACAGATATTACATTACAGAAGGAAGTAATAGATTAAGTACTCTTTAATTACATCAATGTTTGGGTAGAGGTTTGGGTTTTGTTTTGTTGTGTTTTTTTTTTACAAAAAACACTTGAAGAAAAGTTTCCAAATGAATGAATAAATGAGCAAACACATGAACCAATGAACCAAACCGTTTGTTTTATCCTCTGAATTGATTATCTCTGCTAAAAAAAAAAAGTCACACATTCTGTTATTGTAAGTTCCTGGTTCTGGTACACACACACACACACACATACACACGCATGCACGCGCACACACTGTTGGATATAGACCTCTCATTTTCACTGAAAAATCCCCCATTCCTTACTTTTCTTGCTGGGATCTTTTTCTTGCCCCAGTTGGACTGGTATGAGTGAGCTCCGAAGTAGATGCTTAGTGCGCCACCCAGTGGACAAGTTGCCTGGCACGCAGTCTCTCCACCGCCGACCTAGATCACAGACGTCAGAAAGCTCTTCAAATGTTCTTGTTCCTCATTACCAAATCCATTATCAGTTCCCGACCACCCATTTATGAGCCCCAACCCATTTCCAACCTTGACCAGCGTTTTTATTGTAATTGAAAGAGGACTATATGGGGCACCTGGGTGGCTCAGTTGGTTAAGCGTCTGCCTTCGGCTCAGGTCATGATCCCAGAATCCTGGGATCGAGTCCCGCATCGGGCTCCCTACTTGGCGGGAGGCCTGCTTCTCCCTCTCCCACTCCCCCTGCTTGGGTTCCCTTTCTCACTGTGTCTCTCTCTGTCAAATAAATAAATGGAATCTTAAAAAAAAAAAAAAAGAAAGAAAGAGGACTATATGCCTGAGCAACAGACTATCCCAACCTGGAACAAGTGAGAACAGAGCTTGGCATTAAAATTAAATAAACGCACTGAAAAATAAATATGCTATGTGTCTGTGATAGCGCAGGGGAGCATCTTGACATGGGGCAAGCAACAGATGACAGAAATTCAGAGCAAAATTGGTAGGTCAACAATTGTAATCTGAAGTATCACCACACTCCTCTATGGTCAAGCAGCAGAATTAATGAGCTATTAGCTATCCATAATCCCCTGTACCTGGAGGAGATGAATGCACATTCTTTTTATGAGATGCAACATTTAAAACAACATAGTAAAGCCATAAAGCTACAAATCCGAAAGGATCCTTACCATTTGGACTGTCTTCTTTGACGACAAAGCAATAGAATTAGAAATGTATAATAGAAGTAGAGTTTTTAAAAATCTCAAGACAGGCAAAGGTCTACGAAATATTTGGGAGAATGGAAATAATAACTTCAATTTTTTTAAAGAAAAATGTGGTGACCTCTAAAAGAATGGAAATACCATCTCATGGCTTCCCAACTAGACAAGAAAAAAATAGAGATTATAGAAAATTGGTAACATTTTCAATCCAGACAAAAAGAGGACGAAGTAAAAGGGAAGAATAGTAATAAGATAATACAAAATGAGGTAGTGGAAATAAATCCAAATGTATTAATAATTATAAGAAAGATAAATATAATAAACTCAGATATTAAAAGATGTATCAGATCAAAGCCCTAAAAATCCAATAAAACGCTACTTATGAGAGAGACCTACAACAAAACCAAAAAAAGAAATTGAAAATAAAGGGATGAAAGACTGACTTCGCAACATAACATAGGCAAATAAACCATATGGTATTTAAAAAATTAATAAAAGATGAAGAGGAAAAGTACATAATAAAGGAATATGCCATTAACAAAAGACGACAGCATAAATCTTGGTAGATCGAATAACATAACCCAATCACTTTTTTAAATATGTGCACAGATTCTTTAACCCCCTCTCCCTCAAAAGATGGAGCCTAACTCCCCCGCCTTGAATATGGGCTGAGCTTAGCAGCTCACTTCTAATGACTAGCATGTGGTGAAGTAATGGAATGTGGTGTCCAAAGCTACATGATAAAGACATCACAGCTTCTGCCTCACACACTCTTGAATCACTTGCTCTGGGGAAAGCCAGCTGCCATGCCATGTGGACACTCCAGCAGCCCGGGAGGGGTCGGCAGGGAGAGAGCCTGCACCGAGCTGCCAACCATGTGGGTGAGCTTGGAACCAGTCCTCCAGCCCTGGGCACACCTTCAGAGGACAGTGGCCCCACAGAGAGACCCCAAACCAGAACCACCAAGTTAAGCCATTTCTGAATCTCAGACTCAGAAACTGTGAGATTATACACGTGTAGTGTTGTTTTAAGCCATGACGTTTGGGGGGGCGGGTAATTTGTTATACAGTCATAGATAATTGATAAAATGGCCTCAAGTTGTGGAAAGCAAGAAGGACCATAATGACAAGAAGAAATAGACAAATGCCTAGGCCTGGTGGGAGATTCTAACAGCCTCTATCATAAATGGATAGATCATGCAGAAAAAAAATGGGAAAATAGAAGATAGTAATACTATTAGCTCAGAGTTACTAAGAACTTACATGCTGGGCACCATTCAAAGTATTTTTGCTTGGATGTAGAAACTTGCACCAAAAAAATAGAGAGCATACATTACTTCACATGTGAAAGGAGCATCACAAATATTGACCAGTTATAAGATCACAAAGAAAATCTCAATGTATTTCAAATAGTCTGTTATACTAATCACTGTCTCTACTAAATGCAATGCAATTAAAAAGCTACAATTTTTTTAAAAAGTATTTTTAATCCACATTTGAGAACTTAACAATTTATTCCCAAATAGCTCATGGTTAAAGGTGAAATTACACTTATTTAGAACCGAGCAATGGAAGTACAGCTGACCTTTGAACAACATGGGTTTGAACTTCGTGAGTCCAATTATACATGGTTTTTTTTTTAATAAATACAGTACAATTCTGTAAATGTATTTTTCTCTTATGATTTTCTTTTCTTTTTTTAAGATTTTATTTATTTATTTGAGAGAGAGAGAATGAAAGACAGAGAGCATGAGAGGGAGGAGGGTCAGAGGGAGAAGCAGACTCCCCGCTGATCAGGGAGCCCGACATGGGACTTGATCCCGGGACTCCAGGATCATGACCTGAGCTGAAGGCAGTTGCTTAACCAACTGAGCCACCCAGGTGCCCTCTCTTGTGATTTTCTTATTAACATTTTTTTCTCTAGCTTAAATTATTTTAAGAATATAGTATGTAATACACATAACATACAAAATGTGTGTTTATCAACTGTTTATGTTATCAGTAAGGCTTCTGGTCAACAGTAGGGTATACTAGTTAAGTTTTTGGGGGGGCAAAGGTTATATGTGCATGGGGTGGGGTTCAATACCTCTAACCCCTGCGTGGTTCAAGGGTCAACTGTACTACTAATCAAATCTTGTGAGATGTAACTAAAGTGGCATTTAGAGGAAATGTGTAGCCTTAAATAGATTTATTGAAAAACAAATGGAAACAAATAAGTGTGTTCAACTCATGAAGGCAAAAACAAATACAGAGTAAGCCCAAATTAAGAAGGAAATTTAAAAATTAGATAATAAATTAATGAAATGGAAAGCAACAATAAAACCATAGAAAGGGAAAGATTGACAAACCCCAAAACTAGTTTTTTAAGTTATTAACTTTATTATTTATTTTTAAAGATTTATTTATTTATTTGAGAGAGAGAGAGTGCATGTGCAAGCAGGGGGAGGGGCAGAGGCAGAGGGAGAGGATCCCAAGCAGACTACGCTGAGCATGGAGCCCCATGTGAGGCCCAAGATCATGACCTGAGCAGAAATCAAGAGTCCGGGGCGCCTGGGTGGCTCAGTCGTTAAGCGTCTGCCTTCGGCTCAAGGTCATGATCCTAGAGTCTTGGGACCGAGCCCTGCATTGGGCTCCTTGCTTGGCTGGAAGCCTGCTTCTCCCTCTCCCACTCCCCTGCTTGTGCTCTCTCTCTCGCTGTCTCTCTCTCTCTCTCTGTGTCAAATAAATAAATAAAATCTTCAAAAAAAAAAAAAAAGAAATCAAGAGTCCGAGGCTTAACCACCTGAGCCACCCAGGTGCTCTAGTGTTCAACTCTTGATTATCAGCTCAGGTGTTGATCTCAGGGTGGTGAGTTCAAGTCTCGCATTGGGCTCCATGCTGGATGTGGAGCCTATTTTAAAAATATTTTTTTAAATATATTAATATATAAATTAAATTATTATATAATATATAAATATAATATATTTGATTAATAAATTAATAATCTATATGATTTAATTATTAAATCAATAATTTATAATAATTGATAGATTAATATAGAAATATATAAATTAAAATATAAATATATTTTTCTTCATATATATGTATATATATATAAAGAAAACAAAATAACCAAAATTTTTATTTTTTTTTTAAAGATTTTATTTATCCAAAATTTTTAAAGGGGGAAAAGATTTGAACAGACATTTTCCCAGAGAAGACAAATGGATGGCAAGGGAGCCCATGAAAAGATGTTCGATGTCATTAGTCAGTAATGGAAACAACCAAAGATCCTTCAGCTGGTGAATGAATAAACAAACTGGTACAGCCATGTGATGGGATAGTATTTGGCAATAAAAAGGAAGGACTTACTGATACATGTAATAAAGTGGATAAAGTCAGATGTATTATGCTGAAGTAACAGAAGCCAGTCTCAAAAAGCTATGTATGGTTCTATTTTTACGACATTCTGTAAAAAGCAAAACTGTAAAGACACAAAGCAGATCAATGGTTACCAGGAGCTATGGCGAGGGAGGGGTTGGCTACAAAGGAAAACACAGAAATTTCATGGGGAGATGGAACATTTCTTGATTGTGGTGGTGGTTACATGATTGTATGAGTGTCAAAAGTAAAAACTAAAAGGGGTGCATTTTACTGTATATAAATTAATATGTTAATAAATCTAAAATAAACAAAACAAATGAAATAGATAAACTTCTGGTGATATTGATCAAGATAAAAGAGAAAGTCACACAAGTAAACAATTTTTAGGAATTGAGAAATATAAAAGGGGACATGATTACAAATAATAAAATTTTAAATATCAAAACACTTTACACAAATTTGAAAAAATATTAAAATGGGTAACTTCATAGAAAAAAACCACGAAAATTAATAAAACAGAAAACCTAACTAAATCAATAATCACTCAGGAAATTAAACCGGTAACCAAAAATCTCTCCCATCAAAAGACACCAGGCACGTATGTTTTTTATATGTCAGTTTTGTCCAACTGTTAAGAAATCAATAAACTCTATATCCTACAAACTGTTTCAGAAACTTCTAAAAAGGCAAGCTAGCTATTTCATTTTATGGAGTTAGGATAGCTCTGATAGCAAACAAGGTCAAGAAAAATTATAGACCATTTTCACTGATGAGCATAGATGCATAATTTTTTTTGAAAAACTGTATTTTAAAACACACACACTCTCATGTTCTTATCATAATCAAGTAGGGTTTAGCAAGGATATAGGACAGTTTTTCTTTTTTTTTTTAGATTTTACTTATTTATTTAGAGCAAGAGAGAGCATGAGCAGGGGAGGGGCAAAGGGAGAGGCAGAGACAAAATCCCAAGCCGACTTCGAGCTGAGCACGGAGCCCGATGTGGGACCCAGTCCCACCACCCTGAGATCATGACCTGAACTGAAATCAAGAGTCAGACACTTAACCAACTGAGCCACCCAGGTGCCCCTACAAGGATAGTTTAATAGCAATAAATTCTATCAATATTCAATACAATGCATTACATTAACAAATTAAAGAAAAACGTGTTACCATCTTACTAGATGCAGAAGAAGGATTTGATACAATTAAACATTCATTCATTTTTAACAACACTCAGCAAACTAGGGACTAAAAGACACTTCCTTAACTACGGTGATGCCCACAGCCAGACTATACGGGACCAACCTAAACTAACACAGATCAGGTTTCTTGGTACTTGCCGCCACACCTCAGTAAAACGCTACGAGGCACTTGTGTGAAGTATTTTGGGTAAGTTTCAAGGCAACGTGGTTTTATTCTGGACTAAGTCCTGCCAGAAAGTGGGGGCAACTCTATATTTCAATTTTTATCTAGGAGACCCTCTGGACCCCTTTGTCATGCCTCTTGGCCTGCTGCACAGTCTCTGGTAATTATGACACCTAGAGCCGACTTTAAAACCTCCAAGTGGGGGGGCACCTGGCTGGCTCAGTTGGTGGAGCATGTGACTCTTAATCTCAGGGTCCTGAGTTCAAGCCCCACATTGGGTATAGATATTAAATAAACAAACAAACATATAAAAATAAACTTAAAAAAGGGTTGCCTGAGTGGCACAGTTGGTTAAGCATCCGACTCTTGGTTTTGGCTCAGGTCATGATCTCAGGATCGTGAGATCGAGCCCCGTGTGGGGCTCTGGGCTCCGCAGGGAGTCTGCCTAAGAGTCTCTTCCCTTCTCTCCCTGCCTCTCCCCCACCCTAAAATAAAATCTGAAAAAAATAAACTTAAAAAAAACCCAAAAATAAAATAAAAACATTAATGCCTGCTTCTAGCATACAAAATATTCACAGAACATAAAATTACATAGTTATTAAACCATTTACTCAGTCTAGTTATTTCTTAATGTTTGTACCCACTTGCTTGAGGATATATGCATGTATAGTTGTGTGTGTGTGTTTTCTTACAATGTGGTCACATGAGTAAATTACTTTGAAAAAATTTAGCATATAGTTACCCCTATGTAAGTTTGTAGTCCCTCATTTGTAACAGCTGCATAGTATTTCAATTTATGGTTAATGGATGATGGCTGGGTTTGTTTTTTTGGTAATTTATGTTCTCATGTTCTATTAAAAAATGTTGTGATGCACGAAGATACAAACAAACAAACAAAAAACCCCAAGGTGCCTCTCCACCTACAGGATAGTATTTAAAGCCATGAGGATGGTCCTCAAAACCCTTCCCCATAGAGCCTCTGTCTTCCAGGCCATGCCCTTTGGCAGCAACCCCCCATCCACACACCCTCGTTTCCAACCACACCAGACTCCCCCGTGCTCCCCCACATCATAGCCCCTGTCACCCCTCAAGGCCACAGCGCACACTTTCAGCTCTGCCTAGAAGGCCCCTCACCCTTGTTTATCTCTTTCTTGCCTGGCAAATTCCTCTTGCTTCAAGACCCAGCTCCAACCTCACGTGCTCAGCAAAGCTCTAGCCCTTTGCTCTGCACCCCTTTCCCCTGTGTCACCCCCTCCTCATCATCCCTGCAGCCTTTCTTCCCTGTCTCTTGCCCTTCTTCGTCCTCCTTTCCTATATCAAGGAAATACTGACTGTGGGTGCTGAGGAGTCACGGGTGAACCAGGAGGCGGCAGATCAGTGAGGAGACTTAGAGAACCACCTGTGAAAACCTCAAGGGAGGAGGAACAGGTCTGCTAGTCAGCCTCAGCAGCCCAGCCCCCAGCATGGGCGGGCACTTTGCAGATGCTGAGGGAACAGCTGTTGGATGAGAGGAGTCACTTCTGGATTGACACGTGTCCCCCAAATGATCCTCTCTAGTTTGAACCCCCAGTCCTTGTGAGGGTGACCTTATTTGGAAATAGGGTCTTTGCAGATGTAATCAGGTTATGATGAGGTCATGCTGGATTGGGTAGGTTTTAATCCGAATACTGGTGTCCTCATAAGTAGAGGGAAATTTGGACACAGCACACAGGGAAGACCATGAAGGTGGACACAGGGACTGGAGTGATCTATAAACCATCAGAGAGCAAGGACTCCTGGTAGCACTAGAAGCAAGGCGAGGCAAGGAAAGATTCCCCCTCTGCAGCCTTCAGAGGAAGAATGGTCCTGCTGACACCTTGATTTTGAACTTCTAGCCTCCAAAACTGAGAGAATAAATTTCTGTTGCTTTAAGCCACCCAGTTATGACAACCTGTTCCGACAGCCCTAGGAGACAATACAGAGCCCAAGACTCATTGATCAGAAACTCCTCTGAGTCGCCTGCCCCCTCCGCTGCCCTAGGAGGCCGCAGCTGCCCCAGACTCAGCTGCAGGCTGTATCTCCCCCTTCCAGTCCATCTCCCCCCTCCCCGCCCCCACCGCACGCCTGCCGCCTGCCTAAGCCTCCCCTCTCTGACCAGCAGAGCATCACCCCCCCATGCACGCTAGATGGCGCCAGCGGACTGAGCCGTCCCCGCTCGCTGCGCACCGGGGGCTGCTAAAGGGACTCTGCAAATCGGAGGCGGGGATCACACGTTCAACTCCTTTAAGTTCTTTCTAGAGAAAGTGGCTTTTGTTCTGTCACAGAGGAAATCGGATCCTCTCCCCTGCAAACTGTCCTGCCAACCCCAGCTCGCCCTTCCCCCTTCCCCGCCTCCGAGTTTGAGTGGCCTGTTGAGGGCGAGGCTGGTGGTGCCCAGCGCTGGGAGCCAAGGGCAGGCCCTGCCTGGCAAGGCCGCGAGCACAGGCCTCCCAGTCGTGATTTGGGGCAGGCCGGCCTGGGTGTCCTGAGTGTGAGGACAGCTATCTGAGCAGACCGGTGGCTGTGGGAGGGAAGACAAGGTGTCAGTCCACTCCAGCTCCCGGGACTCTGTTTTCACCTGCCAACTTGACATCTCCAGTGGCTAAAGTCCATCAGGCTCATCAGCTCCTTCTGCACTCTTCCCATCTCAGAGAACCCAGAATCTGAGAGCCAGTTTTGATATTTTCCTCTCCCCCCTGTCCCCCGTGTCCTATCCATTGCCAAGTACTGAAGAGTCTGCCTCCAAAGGACATCTGAGATTTGTCCATTTCTCCCCATTTCTCCTGTGGACCTGCAGCATGGGCACCATCTGGGAACGTGTTAGAAACACAGGGTTTCAGGTCAGGCCTACTGGATCCCAATCTACATTTCAGTAAGCTCCTATCGTGTGACCAGGGGATTCTTGAGGCCCGGTGCTGACTCATCTCTCTGCACCTGCCCTTACCTTCCTCTGCCCATTTGCAACAGAGTAAGAAGAACCTTTTGGAGACACACCAGATTCTTTCAGTTCCCTGCAAAACTCCTTCCATGGCTTCAGTGCTCTTAGGTGATGGACAAGGTCTTTTTTTTATTTTATTTTATTTATTTATTTGACAAAGAGATAGAGCCAGAGAGCACAAGTGGAGAGAATGGCAGAGGGAGAGGGAGAAGCAGGCTCCCCACTTGAGCAGGGAGCCCGATGCGGGGCTTGATCCCAGGACCCTGGGATCATGACCCGAGCGGAAGGCAGACGCTTAACCATCTGAGCCACCCAGGCGCCCCGATGGACAAGGTCTTGATCATGGCCAAGGAGACTTGCCTAGCCCTGCAGCATGGTCTCACCCCACTCTCCTTCTGGCTCCCAGCTCTGCCTACTTCACAGTTCCTGGTGTGTTGGACCTTTTACGTGGAACCCTCCTTGCCTAGCTAACCCCTATGCGTTTTTGCATCTCATGACTTCCTCAAGGAAGCTCTTCCTGATCCGGCTGACCAGACCAGTTTTCACAGTAGGAACCATGTGGATCTGTGCCCCTCTGTATTCTTAGTGCCCAGCGCAGAATTTGGCACATAGTAGGTGCTCAACCCACACTTGTTAATCACTGATGTGTCAGTGCAGGCCCATGAGTGGGTGAGCGCTTGTGTTTCTGGAAATACTGTGACTCTCCATCCCAGGAATATAAGAACCAAGCCAGCCAGCATCCTGACCCGGTAGAGCCACGGAGGCTGTGTCCCCAAGAAACCTTTCTCTGCACACTGTCCCACCAATCCCGGTTTGCCTTTGCAGCCTCAGTGTTCAAGTAGCTACGGGGAGAAGTAGGAGGGGCTGGGTCACTGCTTACCTGGTTTTGCCCTCACAGGCAGGCTGTCCTTTGCTCCTTCAACTCCCTCTACAACTTGCTATGGGGGCCAGCTACTTCTATTTTCACCCCAGAAGCAATTCCCTGGCTCTATTCTCCCACCCAGCCCCCCAAACAAGGGTGAGGAACCCTTCCCTGGGTCCTGGCTCCTCAGTCCCACACTCCTTGACCTTCTGCACTGGCCCCTGACATGCTCTTTCCAATCAAAGCTTTCCTTCATTTCTCTATTTCCCCCTTTTCTTCTCCTTGCCATAGAGATGTACAGTCTTTTTGACCCTTTTGTCTGTTTCTCTTCATACAGTCAACCACAGAGCTCAGAACTCTTGACCTGAATGATCGCCCCAAACAGGTGAGCACTCCTCCCATTTCTTCCAGACGGACTCAAGCCCGCCTGTGTTCTAATCATCCAAGGCCTGCCCCTCCTCCTCTCTCATCAGGATGTGGTCTCCGGCTTGGCTCTCACTCCAACTCACTGTCCACCAAGTTCTTTTCTAAGGTATTATGTTCAGAGCACATCATGCGGTCTTCAAATCCTTACAAAGCTTTCACTTGCCTATGGAACCACGTCCACATCCCTAGTAGGGCATTCAAAGTCCTGCTCCCGGGGGACTCAGTGGGTGAAGCGTCTGCCTTGGGCTCAGGTCATGATCCTGGGGTCCTGGGATCGAGCCCCACGTCGGGCTCCCTGCTCTGTGGGAGCTTGTTTCTCCCTCTCCCTGCCGCTCCCCCTGCTTGTTTGCTCTCTCCCTCTCTCTCTCTGTCAAATAAATAAATAAAATCTTAAAACAAAAAGTCCCGCTTCACCTGGGCGCTAACTGACATACCTCCCTCGCCGCCTCCCTCCCTGACTCCCTCTTTGCCTGGATAGGTCACTGTTGTCGGGGAGAGCCTTGGTCAGACCCCCATTTTGAGACTGGATGTCCTAGGTTGCTAGGGCTGCTGCCCAGGTGGCTTAAACAACAGAAATGTATTTTTTCACGGTTGTGGAGGCCAGAAGTCCCAGATCAAGAGGGCAGCAGGGACTGTTCCATCTGAGGGCCGTGAGGGAAGGGCGTGTCCCAGACCTGTCTCCTGGCCTTGTGGATGCTGTCTTCTCCCTATGTCTTTACATCGTCTTCCCTCTGGATATGTCTGTGTCCCAATTCCCTATGCTTATAAGGACACCAATCATTTGGGATTAGGACCTGCCCTAATGACCTCATTTTAACTTAATTACCTCTTTAAAAACACTACCTCCAAATAGGATTTCCACATATGCATTTTCGGGGGAAGACAATCCAATGCATAACACCGAAGATCCCAAGAAATCATTTTTGTTTTCTCAGGGAAGGAAGATGGAAATAGCAGGCAATGCATACTACTTATAGTTCTTAAATATGGCCCTACGAGGAGCTGTGTGTTCCTTTCCGGAAGGCAGATTGCTAGTTTGGAACAAGAGCAAAGATCAGATAAATTGGCAAATTTTCTTGTGAATATTCCTTCTGATCCCAGATAACACACATTTTGCATTTTTAGAAATAATGTATTAAACAGGTAATACATTCACTTGCTTCCAAATTCAAAATTACAAAAGGTGTAAAAGATGACCCTTCCTCCGAGTGACTCTCCCTTCCCAGAGGCACCTAATGCTGCCTGGATCAGGAAGGATCCTCTGTACATAGAAAAACATGCACTTAGACACATTTCTTTGTATCTCTTTTGTGTACACAAAGATAGTATTCATACACTTGTTCTGCACTTGGCTTTTTCCATACAACAATGTGTTGTGTAGATTGGTCCAGAGCTATTTTATTCTCTTTTCTGTATCCGTTTTGTGCTTGCATGTATCATATGTGTTTAACCCCATTTTGGTGATTATTTAGGTTCTTTTTAAATTCGGGCTTTATTAGACACTTGCAGTGACTAGCCTGTACACATAAGGTATTTGACATATGAACAAGGATATCTGTACAAAAAATTCCTGAGATCAGAATTTCTAGGTCAAACGGTATATTGCAATCTTTTAAAAAGTAAATAATTTTATTTAGAAACAATCACCAACTTTGTTTCTTGAACCATTTGGGAGTACATTGTCCAATCCCCTCCAAAGACTTTAGCATGTATTTCCTACAAACGAGGACTTTCTCCTACAAAACCACAATATAAGCAACAAATCTAGAAATTAACATGGATGTGGTATCTTTACACCCCATTTAAGTTTTGCCGATAGTTCCAATAATATCGTTTGTCCAGTTTAAAGTCATGTCTTACATTTCTTTTTATTCAAGTCTCTTTTGTGTCCTTCATTCTGGAACAATTCCTCAGTCTAACCTCGACTTTCATGACCCTGACATTTTAAAGATTACGAGCCAGTTCTTTTGTATCACTCAATTTGGATTGTCTCATTTTTTTCATGTTTGGATTTAGGTTGCATTTCAGTGGGAACATCATGAAAATGATGCTGGGTTCTCTCCTTGCATCCCATCAGGTGGTGCATGATTTTGATTTGTCCCATTTGATTAAAGTAGTGTCTATCAGGCTTCTGTTTATCTATATGGACTCATGGTCTCCTGTTTTATTCGATGGATTAGAATCCATTATCATCACTATTTACTTTGATGTTCACGTTGCTCCTGATTTAGTCAGTAGAAGAAACTTCAAGTGGAGTCTTTTTTTTTTTTTTTTTAAGATTTTATTTATTTATTTGACAGAGAGACACAGCGAGAGAGGGAACACAAGCAGGGGGAGTGGGAGAGGGAGAAGCAGGCTTCCCGCGGAGCAGGGATCCCGATGCAGGGCTCGATCGCAGGACACTGGGATCATGACCTGAGGTGAAGGCAGACGCTTAACGACTGAGCCACCCAGGCACCCCCAAGTGGGAGTCTTTGGGGCATATACTCATCATTCTTTGAACACTTTCTTGCTTTCAGGCCCACCACATGATCTTCCTGCCTCGGCTTTGGACTCAGCCATTTCTCCAAAGACTCCTGGTTCCTTTTAGTGGAAAATTGTATTTAAAAGCCAAGATCTGAACTCTAGGTGTGTTCACGGCTCTTGAGGTACCAGGCTGCCAAGCCCTCTGGAGAGAGCTAGGGAGTATCTGTGCATATGTGTACATGTGAGCATGCACTACGTCTGTATTTATTTCTGCATCTGTTTAAGTAGATAGAAAACCAGGAGTGTTTTCTCAAATACCTACAATCACAAATACCTACAATTCCAATCTGCCCCTGAAGCGTTGCTGTTTTGTTTCCCTTTCTGATGTTGTGACCGAATGGCTTTAGAACAGACTTGTTCAGCAAGAGAAGGGCCAGGAACTGCACTGTAACTGGATTGTCGTTGCCAAATTGCCTTGCAAAGAGAATGTACACTTTACACTCCCACTTGGTATTTTTAAACCTTTCCTTCTGCCAGTATCATAGGTGGAAAATGTCGTCTCTGATGTTTTAACATGTATTACTTTTATTATAAGATAGCTTGATCATTTTTGAATATTTCTAATGACGAATAGAGGCACTTGGCAAGAAAGGAGTGTTGTAGTTGGATGCAACTACCGTCCTTCAATCTCTGTCTTAAAGGAAACAATTCAAAAGGGTAAAAAAACAAAAAAACAAAAACAAAAACCAAAAACACTTCTTAACTTTGGAATTGCTACCTGGCTGTTGCTGGCAGAAACCTGTTTGCAGGCAGCGGATCTCCCTTCTGTTGTCCGCCCCAAAGAGCAAGTGAACTGGCCCATGTGCTGGAGACTTGAATCGCTCCTGTGATTTCTGAAGACACCCCCTGCTGGCAGGGGCCTGGCACTGGTGGATTGTGACCAGAAAGTCCCCTCTGCTCCGTGTTCTGTTTGTGTGCGGAATAGACTCTGGGACAGGAAGTCTCTAGGCACTTGTCTATGGGTGTGCTGGAATTTCTTTCTTGTGATTAAAATAATTAAAGTTTAGTCAAGGAAGAAGAAGAAAGTTATTTATTTTGACAGATCTTAAAACAACTATGTATTAGGTTGAAATTGCCCATATCTGACCTTTTTTATTAACCTGCCAAAACGGCAATTTTGGATGAGTCATAATTGTATAAGCTGGTACTTTTCTCCTACAGGGTCTCTATGGCCTAAAAAGTCCTCTTCACACTTCCCACGCCACAGCTCCTTGTTCACTTACTTCCCTACCTATAGTATTGCAACAAGATCCATTCTTCATGATGTCAAATAAATGGCACCTTCCCTGGGGAATCTTCACTCACCCCCTAAGAAATGAACTCTTCCTCCCTCTTCACTACCCAGGCACTATGCTGGTGGACGGTTAGATATTCCTTAAGTTCTGCCTTAAGTTTTAGGTAGCTGTTTAATCTTTCTCCCTATTAGTCTGCAAACTATTTGAGGACAAAGACTGAGTCTTATTCACTGTTGGGCCCCTGGAATCCAACACCAGGCTTTGTATAAAGTAGATTTAGATCTTTAAAAAAAAAAAAGTTTGTCGAATGAATGAGCAAATAAATGTTTGGAGCAGGAGTGGGGATGGCCTTCCATCCCATAGACAGGCTAAGGCACCAAAAGTCCCTATGTCTTTGGAACCCTCAAGAGCTTCAGGACCACCCCAGAAGTCATAGCAGCCCTCATGCTTGGTGTTTGTGTTGAGTCATAGTCCTTCCTTCACACACCCCAAATCACCCCAGATGTTCAGCCCTGGCCCACAGGCTTACCCTGCAAACAGGCTGCCTTTGCTGAAGGCGGGTTACTTGCTCCTCCAGGGAAGCTGTGTGTGGGGAAGTCCATCCTTGCCAAACCCTCCGCAGTGGCCTGCCAAGTTGAGAGTCAGCTACTACCCCAGGCTCAGGACTAGTTCAAGCTGCCCCCGATGGGCTGCTCAGGACATTCCTAGGTTGTGAAATTTTCTTTGCTGGGGGCACTGGAGTATCATGGGAAATCTGAAATGCGCAATAGCTGTTCACCTCTTGGCATGCGATGGGACGGTCCCTGAGATGTTCCTCTACCACCAGGGAGCTGACAGGAGTGAACTAGCTATGTATCTATGTATACATCTATCATGCATTATTTAATTATACAGGAGAAATTACAGTTTTGACTTTTCATCTCAAACATGGACATCTTGAACACCCAACTTGCACAATTTTCAATATGTCTTTTGTTTTTATAAAGGGTAGACAAACCATACTTCCAAAACTCAGCTTCAGGGATAATGACACAAGTGTGAATCAAAACAATACCATTTTCTTTCAACTGGCATATTTTTTTTTTTAAAAATGATAATCCCCATGCTGGTGGGGCTGTGGGAATGAGAGTATAATTTGGAATAACTTTCTTGTACATTCCTTTTCTCTCCTCCCATCCACCTGTCCCCACCGGAGGCAAAAGCACTTCAAGCCAGCCCTCCCCCCAAGCATTGTTCCTTTGCACCCCCCCATCTGTCTTCAAGAGAAAGGTAACCCCACGGGTGACCCCACGTGGACAAGGCTGCCTTCCCCAGCATTCCTTACCTGATGGGACACACTTCTGCCCGTTCTCCAGCAACAAAGAAGATGGACCTATCACAGAAGTAAGTAGTTTTTCCTTTTTACGTATTTTTTTCTTGTGGGGGAGCAACTCCTGCTGCTTTGTGAACTTATTTCCTATCACAGTCTGTGTAGCTGAAATGCCTCCTCCCCCACACCACGCCGGGCACTTCTCAGTCTTTGGGATGCGTGTCTGTCGTGTGTCCCCCAGTGAACGGTGTGTCATTTCCCTGCCATGACCTTGCTTTTCCCTCTGCCTGAAGCTCACTGGTTGGAACAGAGATTGAAAGGCAGCGGGAGGGCGGTGAGGGCCTTGGGAGGCACGCCGTGTCCGGCTGCTGGGCTGGGAACAGCACAGGGAGGAGATCACTTCCGCAGAACCGCCTGGGTTTGAATTCAATCCCGGCCCCACCTCGGGCAAGTTAATCCACTTCTTTGTGCTTCAGTTTCAGTATATGGGCATTGGAGCTCGGAGCGATGACGACACCGGCCTTGTAGAGCCCGCTGTGTGGCTCCGTGGGTTCACACACACGAGTGCGCAGGACTCTGCCTGCTACGGGGGGAGCGCTTGTACGTATCCGCTACTCTCACCGCGACTTTGAGAAGTTGGTGAAATGCTCGTCCCCTCGCCTCCTTGCAACGAAGGGCAGTGATGTTTGTGCAGACCTGACCTGAGGACTAGGGCTACTAAGGTGGAGACTTGGCACGGATGCTCCTAAAACGTTTTCCCACCTGACCCTAAGTATTAGAGAAACATACCCTGGCCATTAATTATCCCCAGAGCAACTTCAAGAGTGGCCTGATTTTTTATCCCAAAGTCCCCCATCTTCCCTCTTCTCGCACCCTTACCACCTGTTGTAGCTGCTCAGATAACGGTCAGTCTCTCCTACGTGGGGATGACATCTCCACCTCTGTGTGCTCTGCCCTCTGGTCCTGAGAACTCCGTCATTTTCCATCCCCAGACCGTGCCTTCCATCTCCCCAGCTCAGAGAGGGGGTTGCTAGCTGCTCACACTGCCTTCCTCCCAAGACCGACAACTTCTTACGTGCTCTCCGGTAGTGTTTTGTCGCCCTGAACATCCCTCTTAAAAGATGGGGAGAGCTTCCCCCCAGAAAAGGGGAGCTCACTAAATCATTGTTGCTCAAAGCACTTTGAGCCGCGAAGATGAAGTCGAAGTCAAACCTCCCCACTCCTCACTCGGAGGGCCCGGGGAGGGCCAGTGCCACCCGGCCTCTGCCGCTCTCCCCCCGCCTCAGCCCTGAGACCCACTCCTCTTTCTCTCCCCGCTGCACCTGCTTTCGGCACATGTGTGGTGTCCCGCTCCTTAGCCTGGCTGTGCGGGCCCTTGGCATTTCAGCTTACTTGCCATCCATCTAAAGGATGTTTGCTGACTGTCCCCCGGCATAGCTTCCCTGATCATCGAGGCATGCTGTTGGAACTGTCCGCCTTCCCGGCACGGGAGAGATTCCTCGGAGTCCCAGCGCAGCACAGTGGCTGACATACTGAGGACCTCTGCAGAGACATGAATCTATTTCCACCAAGGCCTGTGCTCTCTCTTCCCTGAATGGCACACTCCCTGTCCCGTCTGCTCCTGCTAGACACCCCGCCCGGGAGCTGGCGCTTCATCCCATCAGGAGCTCCCACCACATGCACTCTTCTCGCTCTCGGGTTTCTACAAAAACTTTCTGGAAGGATCACATCTCTCACAACTGCCTTCATAAGAACCTTTTTTTAATTATTATTTAGAAATGCAGTTATATACATAGAACAATTAAAATTAAATTAAACTTTGTACAAATATTAAAATACTATCTTCACACCCACTGCAATGTACAGGATACCAAAAAATATATATATAAAATAAAGCAAACCCAAACTGATTGAGTGACATCCTGCACAGAGTCAATGATGCATGTGTCGTTTGAAACCATTATATAGGAGTACCATTCTGCAAAGGATTCCATAGTGGTGTGATAAGAAGCCAGGGCAGGGTGTGGTGGGCTGCCATGCAACCCGAGTCCATCTCCCCTCCTGCTTGGCAATCTGAGTGCTTGGCCCCTACATGCCCTCCAGTTAGCTCTGCTGCCCGACAGAGGGCTCAACCTGGGGGTTTTCATTCAAAATTCTATTAGGTTTTCAACTGGAGATTAAGAGGAGCTGCTTCCCAGCAAAGCTGAGCCTGCTGCCTTTCCCTGTCCAGGGAACCAGCTACTCTACCACTCGGTCCATGCTTCTGCCAAGCAAAATCTCTTTCAGCCCCTCCCCGGGCACCGGGAGCGACTGGCCCTCTACTGAGAGCCAGGGCCCCAAGCAGCACCCCCCGAGACAAGCCCCCAGCATCACTGTCCTCAGCAAGCACATCCGGAATTACACTATAAAGCCTGTGTACCACTTCCCTTCTGGGTCCTTTATTCTCTTTTAAGGAGGAAAGAAAGGCAAGGATGTAGAAGTGTTTGCAGCATATCCCATTTTCTATGACGGTGTTCCCTGCGAACGGAAGAGACACTGCTGTGTGGCAAGCAGGTGGTTTGAGAGCTCAGGCAGAACCGGGAGGGGAGGGGCCGAGCGCCTGGGGATCCCTGTGCCAGCACTAAAGCAGCAGGAAAAGTCTACCTTTGTCTGTCTTGCCATCAGGCTTCTCCAAAGAACTTGAAAGCTGGGGGGGGGGGGGGGGGGGAGGGGAAAGCAGGGGGGGGAAGGGATGAATGGGGAAGACAACATGAGCTTAAGTTCTGTTTGCAAATGGAGTTAGTAGAATGCACATTGAAATGCCTTGTAAAGCCAAAAGAACTTGCAAAGTGGCTAGGATTCAGCCCATTTCACAGTTCACACCAGTGAAACAGGAACACAGCACACAAAATTCAGAAATAGCAAAACAGAGAGCCTATCTGCTAAACTAAGGCATTGGAAGGGACAGAAATCTTTAGCGATTTTCACCACATACTGGCCCTTGAAAGTCGCTGGCATGTGACTGCAAGTCACCAGAATATAAAACCTGCACTGAGTCAGCTCATGTGTGCAAAAAGACACTTTTAGTCCTTTGGTTCGGGCCATTCTCCTGGACAAGCCCTCTGCTGGACTCCCCTAGAGGTGAGCCTTGGAAAGCCAGGCCCTGGGCGTTTCTCCCACCTGCTCTAGGCTCCTTTGGCAGCCTCCCGCCTAATGACCTGCTCCCTGCCACGGCCCTTGTCTCCCGCCGGGCTCCACCGCAAGGCAGCTGTGGAGTCCCTAATCCCTTAACAGGGACAAAGCCCAGAAGCCCTAGAAACAGCAGCACCTGGCTGATGGCTAAGAAACTGCTCCAGAGAAGTGCAAGGTGAATGGGAGGCCCAGGGGCTCCCAGGACAGGGACGTGGGAGGGGGGCCTCAGCAAAGCCAATGACGCAGGGGAGGGGAGAGAGGGGGTAAGGGAGTGTGTGTGCACTAGGTTCCCACTTATCCAGACTTTCTTTCCTACCAGGTAGGCAAGTCTGGGCTTGTGATCCCCAGGATGGTGTTAATGGCAGGCGAGGTGGAAGAAGGCTTCAGAAGAAAGGCTTTTCGTTTTTTTTTTTCCAAGGGCTAAGCCAGTCACCTGTGTGGCTGAACAAACCCAAAACAAATAGTGCAGTCTCTTAGGGGGGAAAACCCAGAGTAATGGTATAAAAAAAGAGTAAGATTTTCCATTTTAAAAAATATTCTAGGCTGCAAGCCCAACAGTGAGACTTTGGATCCCTCCACCATTTGTCCCTGCTTTCTTTTCTGGAGGAAGACAAGGGCACCCCTCCGTGCATGAAGAGGCAACTCGGGGCCATACGGACCCCACCCTCCAGATGGGCCCAGTGCTAGCGACTGCTGGAGGCACGGCTCCGGCAACGGCCTCTTCGGAGGCCAAGGCCAGGCCCCCCGGTCGTCTGCAGGTCCCTCGGAGGCTTGCGTTCCAGCATCTCCGCCAACCTGCTCCATATGGAACCAGCCGGCTCCTGGGGGGAAGAAGGGGGTTGCCCGCAGGCCCAGCAGGCACTGCCCTTACCCTGAGCGAAGGAAGCCTACAGTGGTGCCAGGAGGCTGGGAAGAAGCGGGCGGTAAAGTGCGTGAGACAGTAACGCAGGAGGCCGAGAGGAGGCCATTCCCCTAACCTGGCGGCCGCCCACGCCTGGAGCTACCCTGTTAGGTCAGGTACTGAAAATAAACTGGGCTCTTTATTGTTCTCACCACCCCGAACAGAGCGGCCTGGGGAGGAGCAGAGGTGCCGGCGGGGTCAGCGACAAGTCTCCCAGCCCCAGTGCTTCAAAAACAAAACAGAAATAAGCATTCCTCAATGCCACATCTATTGAGGATGGCAGGAGCCTGGCTGAGCCCTGCCACCCCAGCCTTGGTCAGCACCCACAGGTGGCAGAGCGAGAGCCCCCCAAAAAGCATCGGGGAGCGCAGAGCCCACCCCCTTCGACGGCAGGGCTCCGGGGCCAGGCTGCTTGGCAAGCTTTCACCCACCGCAGACCAGCGAGGTGGGGTGTCGAGGGCTGTCAGCCCCTCGCCCAGGTGCCAGGGGGGAGCAGGGAGTCCTGTGTCCACTGTGACATGTGGAAGGGCGGCAGGGAAAACACGAGGAGGAAAAGCAGCGGTGCGCGAGCAGCAGCACGCTTCCGGGCGCAGTTACTAAGGCACGTGACTGTGGTGACGAGGACCCTCAGGACCGGGGCTGGAGCCGCCTGCAGCTGCCTGGGGACTCGGTCTGTGCCTCTCAGGCTCCCTTGCGTCACCACGAACCCAGAAAGGGGCAACCTGCCCCGAATGCCAGCGGCCACCCGGGCATTCCGCGGCACCTCAGCAACTCTCCCGTCCCAGCGGTGATTCACCTCGGGCCCTGTGGGCAGCAAGCAAGCGGAGGTTGCCAAGGATCCAACCCAGGAGGCAGCAGGCCACTTCCCCTTACACTCCAGTGAAACAGAGAAAACCACGGCCGGGAAGGCCAATGCTGGACGTGGAAGTGAGGACTCGCGTATCAGGAAGACAACCATTATCAGCCACCTTCCTTCCCTCCCTCAGGATCTTCTCCATGCTTCTTGGGAACTCAACAGGGCCAGGAGCCAGCAGCTCGGAGCCGGCCAGCTGGGTGCTGGCACAGCTTTGGCATGGTTTTCCCCACATCCTCCATCCTCAGCCAAAGAAATGTGCCACCGGTGTCAACTAAGGGCAGGCCCAGGGACCCACATTCTTGCCCTAATCAGAGCCACCCTTGGATCTGCCCTGCTAAGGGCAGCGGTGCCAGCCCTCCGAGGTAAGAGGCCAGCCCCAGCCCCAGTCCCAGCCCCCTGTGTGGCAGAGGCCGCGCGGGGCAGCCACGAAGGCTTGCAGGACAGCCACGAGCCCGCCTGACAGGGGAACTGGAGGGGCTGGGGGGAAGGCACAAGTAAACACAGCGGCTCTCAGGCCCGCGCAGGCTGGTGGGGTCTGCCGCCAGAGAGCTGGCTGGGGGGGACCCAGAGGGCCCTGGGAAAGGAAGAGCTCAGTCCAGCACATTCAAATATGTCCCCGACACAGATGGGAAGGCCAGGCTAGGCAAAAGGCCAGTTCCTCCAGCTGTCCAGCAGGCAGATGGCGAGACTCTTCCTCGAGTTTCCAGCAAGGCGGGCCTGGAGGCCCTCAGACATACAGAGATACACAGATACACAGGTGGCAGCTCAGGTATCCGGGTAGGGTGGCTGGAGTACAGGGCGCTCAAAACCCCAGGAGAGGGCAGGAGGACAGAGAGGACCGTTGCAGAGAGGAGAGGCCCGTGACAGCGCTCATGCTTCCTTCAACAGTGGGATATCTGCAGGAAGAGAAGACAGGAAGCACAGTGGTTACCCTGCTGGGGCTCGCTCTGCAGCACACCTGATCCCACTTCAGGGTCCCCGTGCACGCCCTGGTCTGAAGAAATAAAATGCCTCACTCAGGGGCACCTGGGTGGCTCACTTGGTTAAGCGTCCGACTCTTGATTTCAGCTCAGGTCATGATCTCAGGGTCATGAGATCGAGCCCCACATGGGATTCCACGCTCAACAGGGAGTCTGCTTCTTCCCCCCCTCTTCCTCTGCCCCTCCCCCCACTCACGTTCTCTCTCTCTCAAATCAATAAATTAATTTAAAAAAATTAGACTTCTAATGAGTCTAAACCCCTCAGCCCTTTCTTCAGGCCTTCCTTGTTCATCTCTCCCCCTATCTCTGTGATAAAATCTGAATGTTCAGTCTAGTATTCGAATCCCCTCTGGTCCCACTACTTTGGACCTCCTCTCTGCCTTGACTCTGCTGGTGTAGTTGCTTCTCTTTCTATCCTTAATCTCACGTTATAAGGCTGCGGAGCCCTGCTTAGGTCCCACCTCCTCCTTACGGCCATCCACCAGCTGTGTGATACTAAGTAACTCACTTCTCTCTGGGTCTTGGTCTCCTTTTATGTCCACCTGGTTACACTGATGCCTCGAGGTCCTGACTTCCTACCGGGCCATCAGGTGCAGGCGGCTCAGTCAGACTGCAACGAGCTGGAGAAACTGTATCTTTTCTGTGCCCCTCACTCTGACATGGACCCTACAACTCCTGGTTCCATTATTTCTCAAATATAGGCCTGATCTTCCCAAACGACTGACCATCCATGCAGGCAGATAGCAGGTTTCAAATTACTTTCTATCCCCCCAGAAACCTAACTAGCACCAGGCGCAAGATGGGTTCTCAAAAATGCTTGTTCAATAAACAGAACAAAGCAAGGTAGCAAGGAGAAGAAGGGAAAAGAGCAGGCACCATCAAGGCTCCTGAGGAAAGGGCGGCCGAGAAGTGCACTTGGGACAGGTGTCAGTAAGAGCAGACACGTAATACGTATCGCTGGCCATCCACGGGCTCACTGGCTTCCACCTTTAGATCTGGGTCAACTGTGTGGCGACCCCTTCCTAGCTCTCTATCCCACCAAAAGAAGGCATGCTGTTGATTTCAGGAAACTCCTAAACGTGATCTGCATTCAAGAATGTCCAACTTCTTTGCTCTCAGATACTCTAAGCCTCAGGCATTAACTGGGTCCAGGACTCCAGGGCACACGCTGATCCCGCCTGGCTTTCCGAGGAGCCTGGTCAGTGCAGAGCCTCCCTGGCCAAAGGGAAACAGCTAGGTTTAGGCTGCATCCTGAACCACACTGGGGCTTCATGTAAAGATACTGTTTAAAGTGACCGGGTCAATCCCGATATTCAACTCTCCAGGCTCCAGAAAAGGCAGACAGGTCAGGAAGTGGCAATTTCCTTCTACGGCTGGCTTGCCACAGAGAACCCGAAGTCCCCTGCGAGGCAGCATGGCACTGTGGGTTATAAACAGGCTTCAGGGCCAGATCCATCCGGCTTCAAATCCCAGCTCAGCCACTTACCAATGGGCAAGTGACATACGTTCTGGCCTCAGTTTCCTCATCTGTAAAGTAGGAATGGTAATAACACCTACTTCTCAGGATCACTGTGAGGTTTAACCGAGATAATGCAAGAGAACCGACTACACAGGAGTGCCATACTCCTGTTTCAAATGAAACTGCTGAATGCCCTGGAAGAGAGACCGGCTCGTTTTCTCTGTAATGTGACCCCATACCTCCTTGTCACTCCTATCCTTTCAGGAACATAAAAATTATAACAGGAGAACAGACCCCGCTCCCGCCTCCAACCAGCTGTCCTCCCTTTGATTTAGCACAGCCCTGTGGCCACAAATAGTTTTGGAAACTCCAAACTATCAAGATTCACAGACAACAGTCAAAAGTCTCCTATACAGAGCCCAAAGCACCCCCCAGGAGCTGAGGGTGAGACCTTACTTTGAGGCTAATCCCCCAGGTATTATCTTCCTTTGCCCCCCAATACCCAATTATTAGAGAGGCTCGCAGTCCTTCCTCACTCCCCGCAAGGCCGGCAAGAGGCTCATAATTCATGCTCAGTGCAGACCACCTACCATCTGTGTAGTCCTCCGATGTGAGGGATAAAAGGCTTTGTATGTCACTGTTCTCCGAATCTGGGGCTTCTTTGTATGCCACTTGGCTGTTCCCTGAGCCGGCCACCCAGGAAGAGGTGGTTGCCTGATGCACCATCACGGTTTCTGAACTCTGAGGGCCCCAGGCTTCACATAGTCCAGACTGGCCTGGGGCCTCCTCCTCTCCACCTGCAGAGGAACAGGCCCCCTGGTCCTGCAACTGCTGCTCCCTTGGCCCGTTCCTCCCACTGGGCCCAGACCCTTCTGACAGCACGATCTGCACCCTGGGGTCAGCAGGTGGCACACAGTGACCAGAACTGCCATACACAGCTTCCTCATAGGACGGGAGCGCAACCTGGACTCCATCCACCATGATGGACACCTGGTCGCCAGATATCCCCTGGTCGCGCCTGCAGCCAAAGGAGGAAAAGACAGAGGAAGAATTAAAATACACACACAAATACCATAACACCAACAATACCGACCATTTTTGAGCACTTACAATGTGCCAGGCACAGCACTAAGCACTTTATTCCACTGAACCCTCACCTGAGCCCTATCGGGTACAGATTCACCAAGAGTGCAGATGAGGCTCAGAGAAGTCAAGTAACCTGCCCAGTCACACAGCTGGTCAGGGAGGGAGCTGGGATGTGAATCCAGTTCCGTCTGCTTCCAGAGACTCTGTTCTTACCCTCTGGGTACACAGGCACCCAGCCCTCTCTCGTCCTGTGCAAAACCTAGGAACCTAGAGACCTAAAAATAATGCCATCGTTCAGCACAGGTAGGAAGTAAGAGCATAATGCTTGCATATGTCTGTGAATATACTGTCTGAATACTTTAGTGGATACACTCTATGGTATGTGAATTAAATCTCCATAAAGCGGTTTTAAAAAAAAGGAGGGAGAAGCAGCACTGTGGTCTTGAAATGAGACACTGGAGTTGAAATCTAAGGAATTTTGTTCTTTTGACTTAGCTTTTTTTTAACTTAAAAAATTATATGTAGGGGCGCCTGGGTGGCTCAGCCGGTTAAGTGGCTGACTTCGGCTCAGGTCATGATCCCAGGGTCCTGGGATCGAGCCCCACATCGGGCTCCCTGCTCGGCGGGGAGCCTGCTTCTCCCTCTCCTTTTGCCTGTCTCTCTGCCTACTTGTTCTCTCTCTCTCTCTGTCAGATAAATAAATAAAATCTTTAAAAAAAAAAATTATAACACAAACAACACACAAAAATAGAAAAATGTACAGCTTGTTTTATCCCAAAGGTAACTGGGGTATAACACCTACTGAGGTCAAGACAGAGAATGCTGCCGGCATCCCCAGACACCCTTGTTCCTGTCGCTATGATCTCCTACCTCCTCATAGCCAAAGTAACCACTATCCTAACTTTCATGAAAATCATTCCTGGGGCACCTGGGTGGCTCAGTCGTTAAGAGTCTGCCTTCGGCTCAGGGTCCTGGTATCGAGCCCCGCATCGGGCTCCCCGTTTGGTGGGAAGCCTGCTTCTCCCTCTGCCACTCCCCCTGCTTGTGTTCCCTCTCTCGCTGTCTCTCTTTCTGTCAAATAAGTAAAATCTTTAAAAAAAAAAAATAAGAAAAGAAAATCATTCCTTTGCTTTCTATTTCAATAGTTTTACTGCCTAAACATGAACCCTTCAACACCACAATTGAGTTTTGCATATTTTTGATCTTGATATGAATGGGATATACAATGAATGTATGCGTGTGTGTATGTGTACATGTATCTGGCTTCTTTTATTCAACTTTATGCGTGTGAGATTTATTCATGCAAGCACCTTTTTTGAGATCACTTTTTGATACACACACACACACTTTTTTCCTGAATCATTTTGAAAGCAAGTTATCTTTTTGCTACATAAAACATTATTTGGCACAGTCCTCCCAAGAACCTCCCCTCCTATATAACTGCAACATCATTACATCCCTGAAATTGAACCATGGTGTAAGACCGTAATACAAATTTTCCCAACTACCCCAAAAGAGATCTGTTTCAGCTGTTGTCTTGTCTGTTTCCCTTGAGGATCCAATTATGGATCATGCATTGCAGTTAGTCCTATTTCATCTCCTTTCCCCTAGGACAGTCCACTATAGAGTTTCCTTTACGACACTGACATTTTTTGTAGAGTCCAGGCTGGTCGTCTCCTAGAACATCCCACAACCTGGACTAAATTGTTTCCTTGGGATTAAGGTCCCAAGTCAGTGTTTGCCCGGAACACTTTGTCATCTGTGCTGTGTGTCCTCCTTGGTGCATCACGTGAGACACAGAACGCCGAGGACTGGACTGCTGTTACTAGCTCTCAAGTTCCTCACCTGTAGCTGCAGATAAAATCTGTGCCGCCCAATTCAAATGGCACAGACAATGAGGATGACAGAAGTGGTACTCAGAAAAGCATGGAGAGGGCGCCTGGCTGGCTCAGATGGTTAAGCGTCTGCTTTCGGCTCAGGTCATGATCCCAGGGTCCTAGGATCGAGCCCCACATCGGGTTCCTTGCTCAGTGGGGAGCCTGCTTCTCCCTCTGCCTCTGCCTCTCTCTCTCTCTCTCTCTCCCTGTCTCTCATGAATAAATAAAATCTTTAAAAAAAAAAAAAGAAATGCATGGAGGTTTCTGGAAGGAAGGGAAACTGACAGCAAGGGAGCAGAGAAAGCAGTGTGCATTCTGGTATGTGTTTAACTTCTGTTATTCAAAACGCTTTTTGTTTGTTTAAAACGTAGTATGTGCGCACAGTACAAAATTTAAACAGAGCCCATATTAAAAACCAAATCGTTCTTCCACTCAAATCAGGAAAAATCAGCCCATCACTTTTAACACACTTACCAGGTAACTACAAGAGAAAAATACTCCCTAATTTGGATGAAATGACAAGTAGATCAACTTGACTTTATGTGGAAATAGCCGATTCTTTAAGTAAACAGTCCCCTCCAGATCCTCTTTATTCTACTAATTGTTTAACAACCTTCAAAAAAAAATAGCTGCAACCTGCTCCCCCAAACAAAAAATAAAAAGGAGACAGAAAAATCACACCTAGTACATCAGAATTCAACTTAGCCTGGGCGTCGTCTGTAAATTCCAGACCAGGAAGCATTTTATTTAACACAGTTTTGTTTGTTCCTCCGCGCCTGTGGATGGCAACAGTGACTGATGAAGGGCTGTGAGTGCACACAAACCATTCTCAGGAGAAAGAGGGGCCGCCAGGCCAAGCCAAGCAACCACAGAGGCGGGACAGCCCTGGAGTGGAGTCCCTCCTAAGGGATACACGCAGGGCCAGCCCCCAACCATCTGCTCTCCCCCACCCCCCACCTCATCTACCCAGTCTGGGATGACTTGTGGCTAATGCATTCAACTGGAAGAAGGAAAGTGACAAAGGCAGGCAAAACCCCTACTTCCTCTGTTTCTAGTGCGGTATAGAGCAGTGGCTGCCAATCCTAGCCCCACGTTAGGACACTGGGGAAGTTTTTTAAAAAACCCTAATGCCAGGCTCGAACTCCAAAACAAATTAATCAGAATGTCTGGGGATAGAGGCCCAGGTGTTGGTATTTGTGTTTAACTCCCAGCAGATGCCTCTTTGTGCAGCAGGACTGGGAACTAGAGGGACAGGGCAGTGGCTTGCAAACATGAACCTGCATCAGAGTCACCTGGAGGACTTAAGAAACTAAGTCACTAGGCCTCAGCCCCAGAGTTTCTCATTCAGTTGGTCTGGGGTGGGGCCTGAAAATTCTCATTCCTAACAAGCCCCCAGGTGATGCGGACGTCGTTGGAACCACACTTAGAGAACCACCAATGTAGGGCAAATGACATGGCTCGGGGGTTGGATATATTTAGGTTTAAATCTCCAGGCGGTCATCATCTAGAGGGATGACCTTGACTTAACCTCTCTGAGCCTCAGCTTCCTTATCTGCAATGCTCCTGTGAGGATTAAGCTAATGTGTGCAAAGTGATAAGCACAGGGCCAGGCATATCCAGGAGTGAACGCACAGGAAGCCCCCCCCCGCCCCCCAGCCCGTTTCCCCTGGGCACACACAGCAGAAGAGGCTGCCGGGCTCACCCGCAACCCCTGTGCCATCAGAGGCCAGCCCCCACAGCGCCCCCGCCGCCCCCCCCACGGGCTCACCTGCTGTGATGGAACGACTTCAGCTTGGGCTGCAGCAGCACAAACAGCACCACAAGGAGGAGAATGAGTGCCACGGAGCTGGCAGTGGAAGCCACTATGGACAGCGTGGGGACCCCGAGGGACGTGTGGGCATCTTTGTCTACAGAAATAAACCATTGTCAGAAGTGTGTCATACCCAGACCCGGAACACGTGAGCCCCACGGCTGATCTCGTCCAAGGTTCCTTGCCCAGTGCCACGGCTGGGGCCACTTTAGAAGTCGACGTGTGGAGCAGGGTTTACATACAAGGGAAGGGGCCGTTTCCCTATCCTGTTCCAAAATCTAAAATTCACTTCAGCCCTGTGAGGGCCATCTCACTCCTAACCTCACCAACCCCTAGAGATCTGACCTGTATGAACCCCTTCTGACGCTGCCCTCAGCAGCAGGCTGGTGGACATCGGCCACTTCCATGGCCACGGCATTCCACCATCCGAGGTCCCGCCCATGTTTCCCCCACGTGGCAGGGAAACTGGTAAGAACCAGGCTGTAATACTGTTCTAAGATCCTGTAACTTCAGTTGTAAATCTCAGGCCGGTCCCCAGCCTTCCCTGGGTTGTCATGGTCTTGGAGCCTGAGTGTGAAGCACAAAGACGGCTATATGACACACGCTTTCCTGCAGGCAGTTGGATTTTCCTGTCATGCACAACAGGAGGAGGCAGGAGGGGGTGAGGGTGAGGTCTTCTGTCCAGCTGGACTGCAGCTCTATAACAAAATAGTCCATTTCCATTCAAAGAAAAATAATATAAAAGAGATACTCCAGAAGGTATTAGCAGAACATGGTCAAAGGTCACCAGCACTTGGCTGGGCAAACAGGAGATGCTGAGCATCAAAGGGACTTCACATAGCAGAACAGATGCCTCAGTGAAGCTACCGAGCCCCTTGGTGGCCCAGCTGAATTGCAGTGGGACACGCACCAGCAACCCCAGATGTCTTGCACAAAGACCTGAAATCCCAAAGGAAGGGAGGCCACCGGGCATCAAAGGAACTATCCTGCCCCACGGCACAGGTGCTCTGGAGGAAGTGGGCACCACTGCCCGTGGTGAAAGGAAGCAGAACCCCAGCAGCACCCCCTTTCCCATCTGTCAGACTGACCCTCGTTGAGACGACAGCTGATCTCCATGGCTGGCTTCCACTCTCCATTCTTACAGGTCAGGTACTTGTAATCGCCCTTCAACATGTAGCCTTCGGCACACAGGTACTCAATGACGCTGCCCGCGTTCAGGGGGTCTCTGCAAGGCCGGGGGTGGCAGATGTAGCCGCCATTCTCTGGCTCCGGGGGCAGGGAGCACACTGCAAAGACAGACAGTTAACAGAGCTACAGTGCTGGGGTTTTCCAGTGGGAATCCTGTCCGTGACGCTGAGCAAGATAGTTCTGCAGGCCTCAAGGGGCAACACAGGAGGAAGCAAGAGCCATTCCCTTCGAAAGGCTGTTGGCCAAACTCTGGAAATTCAGGTTGCCAATGACAGAGGGAAGCACGCTAGCCACAGGGAAAGTCTGGCTGCTTGCAACACTGCCCCTCTCCCTCGGCATGTGCCTTGAGAGGACTGAATCCATAAGGGAGTGACAGACTCTGACAAAGTTGTGAACTCACAGAGATCTAGCACATAATACGGTTTTGATAAAACCTACCGAGACACACAATGAATCAGAGTGAAAGGTGGTAAAAATACTGTCAGCCTGGGCAGGAGACACATTAGCCCCGTTTCCAACATCAATACCAGCAAGGACTCCACTGTGTGATGAAAATGTGCCTTCATGGCCTGGCAGGGGATTTCTGATGGATTCCCAGGCCCCCTCTCCAGCCCCTACCTCCTGAGTGGAATGGTCATTGCCAGCGCTTGTCTCTATCCCATAGGAAAGCCTGCATTTTTTGTTCAGGTAGGACTGTTTAGCTTTAAAAGCACCTTCACCTCCTATCTTATTTACGCTGACAGCTCCAGGAGATAGGTATCATGACTCCCCTTTGTCGATGAGGACACTGGCCCACAGAAGTTCAATGACTTGTAGCCAAGCGTAAGGCAGCGTAAAGGGCAGACCTCCCTGGTCGACTCTTCTGATTCTAAGATCTGTGCTCTTCCACCTGCAGACACTGCTTCTACCCCATGAGCTGAGCGGGCCTTTAAGAAGTGTGAATGTCAAGGTTACCTCCCTTTCAAACAGGTCAGTCAGGGGGATAGCAAACGAAGCCCAACTGTGATGGGAACCCTGGTATTGATAAATTGTAGTAATAAATCAGATGAGCGGCAAGGTCTGAGCAGCTCGAGGAGAAGGGGGATTCTGACGCCATGGCCTGCCCTTCCACTCCTGGACAGACACTGCAGAATGGACTGTGGGGTGCGCCTAGCCATAAGAGGAGGGACACAGCAGGGGCACGAAAGGAAGTGCTGTTTGGAAGGCTGGGCTGGGGGAGAAGACACGCTGGCAGGATGGCCAGGTACCATGAACTTCAACTTTCCAAAAGCCATACTAATACAAGAAAGATAAAAGTCTCCAAAGGACATCTGATTTTGCTGACAGATACCCTGCCCCTATCCTGACTATCACAAGAACATCAGTATGAAAATAAGAACCGTTGCGGGTTTTTTTTTTTTTTTTTTTTCACTTCTTCTAATAGACCTGGAGTCTGACTGTGCCCTCTCCTGTTCACTGGCCTGCCCACCACTCCCTCGCACACAGATGCCCTTACAGTCTCTCACCAAATACCACTGCCCTTCAACCTGCAAACTGCTAGTAAGCAAGCTGCCAGCTAGCCAGGTGGCGGGGGAGGGGAGGGGGTCACGTCAAAAAAGAGATGACGGCTCCCTGCCTACAAGCTGCTTATTGCTGAGGTGGGGAGAAAAGACTCAATTGCAAAGATTTATTAGAAGATAATGCCAGGGTGGGTGCCCTAGGGATCCACAGGGGAGGTCTGGGCAACTTCTCTGAGACTAACAGATGAGCCCAAATAAGCCCCCCAGTCCCCTCTAGGGACATGCCTTCTCCAGATTCTTCCCACGCCACCCACCTTCCCCAAAGTCTTGAACAGGAGGGGACAGACCCACCACACTCCTTTCTGGTGCCTCCTGCAACTTTGGCCAACTAGTTCAAAGAGTTGGCCAGCTGGATTTCCGAAGAAACCTCTACAAACGGCTTTGCTCTTTACGCTTTCCTTCTTTTGTTCAGGGCAACAAGCCTGCCACAGATCCCCCAGCTCTCCTAGGACT
The DNA here is from genome assembly GCF_004348235.1 of Phoca vitulina. Taxonomy (NCBI): domain Eukaryota; kingdom Metazoa; phylum Chordata; class Mammalia; order Carnivora; family Phocidae; genus Phoca; species Phoca vitulina. The sequence continues at coordinate 40,879,732 of NW_022589710.1, read as the reverse complement.
GTGTCTAACTGGGGCATTTCCGAGGCATAACGCTGAGCACTCCAGGGCAGCTCCAGAAAGCAGGCAGGACCCACTCACAGGTCCAGTGTGCTGAGAAAGATGGTCTCAGAGGAAGAGCTGCTGATTCTTTTTTTTTTTTTTTTAAAGATTTTATTTATTTATTTGACAGGGAGAGACAGCCAGAGAGAGAACACAAGCAGGGTAAGTGGAAGAGAGAGAAGCAGGCTTCCCGCCGAGCAGGGAGCCCGATGCGGGGCTCGATCCCAGGACCCTGGGATCATGACCTGGGCCGAAGGCAGACGCTTAACGACTGAGCCACCCAGGCGCCCGGAAAAGCTGCTGATTCTAAAGCCACTCCCGCTTTGCTGGTATCCCTGCCCAAAAGCCCACATCTGCATGGAATCTATGAGAGGAACCCTGGAGATCACCCAGCATTCATTCGATCAGTGAAAAAGAGTGAGGTCTACAAAGAAGTGACTTGGCAATTTCATTTCATTTCAACTATTATTTATTATTATGTAGGAGTCATTGTGCTCTGCTCTGAAAAAGGATAAAAAAGATAAGCACTTCAGGTACTTGGAGCTAAAGAGGGCTATGACAAGTATACACATATATTTTAAAAGTTGTTTTCTTTATGGCTTCTGGGTCTTGTGTCTTAAGGACATTTCGCTGGGGTTATAAACGTACCCTCTGAGGTTATAAACGTACTCCCCAATGTTTTCTAGAGTGGATCTTTGTTATGTGAATAATAATTATACTGAAAAAAAATCATAGGACATACATACACATGATATAAAACTCAAAAAGAAGGGTGTACAGTGAAAAGTAAACCCTCTCCTGTTCCTGAGTCACTCAGTTCCTCTCTTCAAAGGCACTGCACCCATTTCTTTCATATTCTTCCAAAGATACTCCGCACATAGACATTCTAATACACCTCAAAGAACGTGATTAGTGCCACAAGACAGGGAGCACAAAGCAGGAGAGACCACATCTTGTGTGGGAGAGACTAGGCAAGGTTCATGAGGGGGCAGCATTTCAAGTGGGGGCTTTATCTCATCAGAAGAAGGTTTAAGCAAATGCAGAGGTAGGAAAGTGTAAGTAAAGCCTAGAAAATATCAAGCAGCCCCAGCTAGCTGGGTTGCATAATACAATAAGGAAAATTCAGAAAAAAAAGTGCCAAGCAATGAAACCATCTTGCAGAGGGCCTTGACTGCAACAGAAGGTGTTTGTACTATGTTCAAAGGACAAGGGGAGCTTTTGAGGGTTCTCAAGAAGGGCAGAATTACAAGAGGAGCTGAATCTGATCAAAGATGGACAGAGCTGGAGGGAGCCTTAGAGTATGTCAACAGCACAGCAATGCTAGCCTGGTAAGATAAGTGCACATGGGTTATTTTATGTTACCTATGACGGTCAGACAAAGGAGACAAGCTAAATACATCGGGCTCAGCGTTGCAAAGAGGCTGCCCCAGGTCCAAGAAAGTAAGGAGGCTGTAGAAGTAAAAACAAAAAGGGGGGGGGGGGGGGGAGAGGCAAGGTCATTTTAAGACACCAGGAACACAAGAAAAAAATATGGCCCTGTTGCCCAAACAGCAGAGTGGGAGAGTCATGGCAAAGAGCAGGTGTTTGAGAGGACCCTCTCAGTGATACCTGGGTTAACAAGAAAGGGAAGAACATCAGGAAGAGCAAATAATCATCCAGAGGCTTCTGGAAGCCACCCTTCTGGGCGGGAGGCTGACTTAATCTGTGCATTGGGCTCTCTCTCTGACAACCCTAGGTCTGGGAGTTTCGAGCTCTGTTCTCAACCTCAAGAAGACAATGAACTCATCTGATTTGGCAAAGCTGCATAATTTTAAAAAAAGAGGGAGAAAGCCAGAAGATAGAAATTTTACAGGAAAAAAATCAATTAATTCTCCTTAGCTTCCTTCTCTGCTTTCCATTATCTCCTACAGCCCCTTAGGTCTCCACTGCACGCAGGAAGCAGCGAGGCAATTCTTCAGGGGCCGCAGAGTGCCTGGCGCACAGCAGTCATTCAGCGAAAGGCCATCCAACCAGCTGGGAGGGGACAGATGGGGTAGAAGATGCAAAATAAGCTGGCTGATCCTTCCGCCTCCAAGTCACTGCAGCCTAAAACCCTCAGTAAAAAACAAGAACCCTCGATCAGCCCTTCTAAATGGGTTTTGCTTTTGTTGTTTTGGGGACCAGCCTTTTAGGAGAAAGAGGCAATAAACAAAACAAACTTTGTAAGATTCTGTAACAAGCAAATCAAAGGGAGCTCCAGGAAGGGGCCCAGGATCAAACTGTTCAGTTTAAAAAACTGAAGAAGCACTTGAGCCCCTGCAGAATCAGGTGTGGGCAGTAGGGAGTACTAAGGCCAGCTTGAGGAGGGGAAAGAGACATTTAAATACCTGGTGCATTTTTTTAAAAAGATTTTATTTATTTATTTTAAGATTTTATTTATTTATTTGACAAAGAGAGACACAGCGAGAGAGAGAACACAAGCAGGGGGAGTGGGAGAGGGAGAAGCAGGCTTCCCGTCGAGCAGGGAGCCCGATGCAGGGCTCAATCCCAAGACCCTGGGACCATGACCTGAGCCGAAGGCAGACGTTTAATGACTGAGCCACCCAGGCGCCCCTACCTGCTGCATTTTAAAAAGACTCAACAAAAGAGGTTTCTGGCTGACGTTGGTTATCAAGAAAACCATACTCCCAAACAGGGACTGAGGGCTTAAGAAACTGTCGGTGTTCACTCCCGGGTTTGAAATAATGCTTTAGACTAAATCAGAGGAGTAACATTTAGAACACAACTGAGCACAGAGAAGTAGGTGCTTAATCAAGGCATCCAAAGAAAGGATGGCCAGAGAAAAGCTTTCCTGGGAATTCAGGGGAGAAGAAAAAGGCCCCCCCCAAACCCAGCCCACAAACGCAGCAGTTGCAATCATCAGGGACACCACTGGAGGTGGTACTGTAAATGTCCCTATTTGGTTGTAATTCCATCAAAGGATCAGAGCTCGCCTCTCCCCACAAGCCACCCTAGGAGGGCCATAAATGTCCATGTGACGGGACCAGGCCCACAAAAAGCTTAACAATTTAGAGAGGACAGACTCACATGCATCCAACTCTAATGTAAATCAAAGAAGGAGGTGTTAAAAGGTTAGCTTTTCTATTAGCCTGGGCTGTCCTTGTCAGAGACCTCTTATTCATCTGAGCACTGGTGGCAACCGGTGGAAGGTGAGACCCCCGGGCAAAGAAGAGAAACAGGATCAAAAAAATAAGGAGGGGAGGAAGGAACAGATGGACATCACATATCTAGCACAGCACTGTCCAACAGAAATATAATGTAGCCACACAGGTAATTTTAAATTTTTTAGTAGCCACACTGAAAAACTAAAGGAAACACATGAAATTAATTTTAATAATCTATTTAACCTACTATATGTAAAATACATTAGTGACTACATCTCAAAATGTAATCGATACACAAATTTATTAATGAGATATTTGATGTTTTTTTTCTTTTCATTAGTGAGTCTACACTTAACAGCACATCTCAAGTCAGACTAGCCACACTTCAAGCTCTCAGTAGCCATATGGGGCTTGGAGCCACTGTCCTGGACAGCACAGATCGTGGGGAAGAGTCCGTGTCTGAGAGCCAGAGGAGGCCTCTGGGGATCGGAAAGCAGTGGAGAGGGTTCAGAGCCACGGCCCAGGGCAGTGAAGCAGCAGATGTGGACAAAGGTAGCCCTGGGCACCGAGGAGCCCTCCAGGTTGCTTTAAAAGGCACTGTTGCCATGCTTTCTTTCAAAATTCCTTTTTTTTTATTTTTGAAGATTTTATTTATTTGACAGAGAGAGAGAACACAAGTAGGCAGAGTGGCAGGCAGAGGGAGAGGGAGAAGCAGGCTCTTCGCTGAGCAGGGAACCCGATGTGGGGCTCGATCCCAGGACCCTGAGCCGAAGGCAGCTGCTTAACCGACTGAGCCACCCAGGCGCCCCTCAAAATTCCTTCTTGATATGTGAAGGTCCAATTCTACTTCTAGCCCTCAAGGGTTAGGAGCAGAGCCAGAGAAAAAGCAAGGTAAAAACAGACAAAAAGGGTATTCAAATGTACAGTTTGGTGTTTTGGTTTGGGTTTTTTTTTTCCTTTACATAAAACAAGGAAAGTAATAATTACTGCAAATAGATAGCATATTACATGTGCCATGCACTCTTGTGAGCTCTCTCTTAACATGAAGCAGGTACTATATTTTCTCCTAAGAATAATGAGGCTCAGCTGAGTTGAGAAATTTGCCGCAAATCACACATTTGTAAATGACGATGCTGGATTCAACAGGCACTCTGGCTCCCAGGCTCCATTCTGTGGCTCATCCTCCGATACACTAGGCCTGGAGCTTTTGGAACATCTAGCTGCTCTGTATGTGAAAGGACAAGGCCTACTACAGCGTGAAAAGGCTAGCTCAAATAGGAGGTGATTCTCTCATGAAAACCTCCCAAGAAAGTTGGGAGTGGACATTCCAGACAAATGTAAATAGGCAGGGGTGGGGTGGGGGGGTAGTGATCACATCTGACTATAGTCAAAAGATTTCTTCTGAGGCCGCCTTTAAAAATCTCAGTATTAACATTTATTGACCAACTACTAAATGCCAAGCACCAGTCCAAGCACTTTACATGTGTAACTCATTCAAGTTTCACAAAGACCCTGTAAGAAACGTATTATTACAACATTATACAGATGCGCAAACTGAGTGAAGAGAAGTTAAGAAACTTCCTCAAGGGCACCAAGCAGGAAAGGGGCAGAGTTAGGATTTGAACCCAAGAAGGCTGACTTCCCTCTCCATGACACCAGGCAGTAACAGAGGGTCTCCGAGCCCACTTTCTCCTCCCATACCCACACCCTGGAAAGGGAGCCCAGTGACAAACAGTCTGGGTACTGCCTGTGGACAGTGGTCTCTCTGACACGAACCAGGTTACCTCTGAGGTTTCTTCTGACATTTGCAAATTTGTCTTAAGTTGCCTGAGTGGCTGGCCTCACCACCTACTCAAGGTTCCTTCATCAAAGTTCTACAGCCATGGTGGTTTTAAATAGAGGATAAGGTGTGAGGCACTTGAGGAGAAGCAGGCTGTCTGTGCAGAAACTCCCGCATCCCTCTGGGCAGATTCCTGCCTCAGCTGCGTAGTAGGAACAGGGAGACAGCAAGAGGAGTTCACTTACTCAAGGATACCCAAGGGCTGCTTCTGTCCCTGGCTTTCCCTGGCTTTCAGACTTCCTGGCCCCCCACTCAAATAGTCAAAAGTCTCAAACGGGCGGCAGCGAGAGGGAAGAGACAATTTCTCATGCCATTTGCAACCTTCCTCTCCTCTAAGACAAACCTTCCCAGCACTCAGACAGGAAGCCATTGTCCAGCTGGGATCCCTTTTCTCATGAGAACTTCCCACGCGCTGGGGGAGGGCGACTGCCACAGCTCAGGCCTTTCCCAGGGTGTGGCCCTGGGGCTGGGGCGGAGAAAGAAGGGGAAACCCACCACCCATGGTTTAGGCTGCCTCTACTGCTCCTCCCAGGCCCCCACCCCCATTTTCCCTGAGAGAGGCCTAGGGGAAGCCCTGCACTAGGAGACAGGAGACAGACGGGTAACTCAAAAGTGGGACTGGCTTCAGAGCCTGTCAGTCTTGTCTTGGGTCTGGGTTCCTCCTTCCCTCCCTCCACCTCGCGGGAAAGGGGAAATGCAAGCCATGGCTTCAGAGCCAATGAGGAGGAACATCTTCACTGCACCCTGCTGCAGACATGAAACTCCTAGCACCTGGAAGCAGCCAGCAAAGCCCTCCGTTGTTCTGAAAGAAGAAGTGCTATTTCTCTCCTCTGCCGGGAACCCTGACCTGAAAGCACATGTGTCAACCCCAGCCATCATTGGAGATTCAGTCCCAAGGTCACCCGCTCCAGAAAAACCATTCCAGAGAGCACTGCCAGGGAGAACAAAGCAGCACAGGGTAACGCTCACCAGCATGGGTCTAGAATGTGAGCAGGGGAGTCACACTGCCAACGGTTACCCCCCGTGTGCGCTTGGGCACATCTTCCGATTCCTCAGTTCCCTTGCCTGTAAAATAGGGATCCTAAAGTACAGGTGTCTACCTACAGGGTGGCTGGGCAGATTAATCACAAGTCCACAGGTAAAGCGCCTGGTACTGGGTCTGTCACACACTAAGCGTTCAATAAACAGTAGCTTTATTATTCCTCCTTTGTTCCCAGAATGTCTTCATTCTTCTCTATAAACTATCACCATATTGTGGGTTCTGCAACAATCACTTCCTCACAGGTCAGTCCTTTCCCCACCTCCCCACTAACCCCACCCACCCACCCACCCACCCACCCAGGCCCCGGGGCAAGTATGTGTTCTGCTCATTCTTTTTATCCCCAGATCTTGGCATTGAATCTGGCGGACAGTAGATGCTTAGTAGAAAACTGCTCTGACTTGCAAAATTCTGCCCACATTTCAAGGTACTGTCATGTTTTTAACTGCAAAGGGCCATATGGTTTCTGATCTGACATGAGGCAAGAAGAGGTAACAGCAGAGAGAATACCTCTGCAAGGTACATCTCATGTTCTCTAAATCTGGTATATACCATGAAAATGTACTCCTGACCTGACAGGATCAGGGCCAGGACAGGTCAGAGCATGGTCTTGGATGTCAGCCAGATGAATTTCGGTTTGACCCAGGGGCCCAATCTGCAACCTTGTCAACTGCCTGAACTGTTTCGAGCCTTACTCCTTGACAGTCATTCCCACCCACAAGTAGTGTTTTAGAAGAATGACAAAACTGCTTACCTAAAAGATACTCGCATGATGTCTGGCACATATCAGGAACTGATAAACTTTACATTCATTTTCACATAGCAAACTAGACCTTTACCTCTGGTTTTTGGAATGGGTTAGGGCAAAGGTTCTGGCAAAGATAAGAAAAAAGGTTGTTGTAGGACTGTCTGGCTATCTGGAGACAGGACAGGCAGAGAATAGAGCAGGATGAGCACTTCGTTGGGGGGGGGGGTGTCTTTCTTTGCTTTCCCCTTGCTCCAGCTCAGTAACACCAGCCCCTTTCCCCATTTGCCTTCTCAGCAGAGCAGCCTGGGCTGCTCTCTTGACTGACAAATGGCCTCCATATGGCCTGTTACCCTCTTACCTCCTCCTGTTCTCGAAGCTCAGGGACCCAGGGGAACAGGCTGCCAGCTATGGCAGTGCCCCCCCCCCCCGCCCTCCTACTGTCATGACTGCTAAAAGAAGGGCAGCCAGGAGGACCACTGGCCTTCATCCTATTCCCTCCAGGCCTGGGAGTCACCCAGTGCAGTGACCTACAGAGCACAGCCCACATGACAGTGGGAGGACAGCAGAGCTAGGGAGCCAGGCCATTCCATGTGCATGAACAAATGTTACTATTCACCCCTTGACAGGGGTAGTGATGAAAGGGTTAAGAGAAAGCAGATGATGTTTATTTTTCTTTTTTCTTCAGCAACTGCTACTTCCCAGTCTCACCTCTTTCACCCTATCATCTCACTGAGCTACACATGTGTTTGCTCTCCCTCCTCAGAATTCCCCACCTCCGAGAGGATGCAGGCTAGTGCTCTGGAGGAAGCCCCCATCTGCTGCCTAAGACACTGTCCAACTCCAGAAGGGTAATTGATAAGCAGGCGATAATTAGCAGTCTGGCTTGGAGTTTGAAGCAGGGATGGACTCAGGCACAAAGATCAGAGTTGTGGTTTCATTTCTAACACTACTGGTAACTCCTAATGCCAAGGACAGTGCCAAGTACACACAGTAGGCCTTCAAGAAACACAAATTTAAATTTAAGACAAACTTAATGATTTCTGTTGTCCAACAGGGTAGAGGTAGAAGAGAGGAAGAGAATGAATATACATGTATCACCAGATACCACCCTGGGCACTTTAAAGCTGCCGTCCTATTTAATTCTCCCGTCCTACCAGGAAGGTGGTAGAATACTCAGTTTGCTCAGATGAAGAAACTGAAGCTTTGAAAAATTTAGTAATGATCTGAGGTTACCTGGCTACTAAGCATTACGAGTCTGGATTCAAACTCTGGTTTGCCCTTCTCCCTCTTACAGAGAAACTCTTTGATTACAGATGCGAGCAGAAAAATTTACCCCAAGACCTACAAAGGTATAACATGGGGGTGGGGTATGACTGACAAAAGTTGCAGTGATTCCTTTCTGGAGAAGAATGTGAACAGGGGAGTTTACCTGTGCCCAGAGGACTCAGCTCATATCTCAAGTGGGCCCACATTTTTCAGGAGTAGTGGGAAAACAGGCAAGACAGTTTCCTTCACGAATCTCTAAATGCAACAAGCAAGCTATTTAGGGACTGCAGTTACCAAAGCTGCAAGAGGAGAAGGTATGGGGGCATTTTCTGCTAAGAATGCAAATCTTCCTAGAAGGATGTGTGAAAGGAAGGTTACACAGAACGAGGAGGTGAATTAGAATTAGACAGTGGGCTGACTTTTGGCCAGCTCCTGGAAACAGAGGGTCACTGGGGCATCTCTGCCAAAGCCCCAAATAATCAGCCTCTGCCATGTGCCACCAAACAGTGAGTCAGGCAGCAGGCAGCTTCTCCCAGGTGCTCAAAAGGACACTGCTACTCACCGAGACCCTACCCAACTTCAAAGAATTAAAGGAAATAATTGGTATAAACTCTAACTACAGATGATGACAGAGAGCAGGTGATGGACTAAATCCACCAACAAAACACCATAGTTCCCTGAAAAACACCAGTAATTGAGGGGTAAAGATCTGAATGGTCTTTCTGAAGAAAGATGTAACTGGGTTTCCTCGTGACATATAAGGTGTAACTAACTGTGAGTCTGAGGTGTGAAAATTAAGGGAAATCTCACTGAAGTAGACTCAAGATGCTAGAAGGGGAGGATGGAATGGATAGCCCTACCACTCAATGTCCATTACCAGAAGAACTATCAGCCAAAGACCCCTAGCAGAACATCTCAATGTAAAGAATCATCAATTACAGGCCCCAAAAGGGAAATATGCATATTGCATCTCCTACAAGAAACTGATTACCCCTGCAACTCGGTCAATGAGAAATCGTCATCACCCTGAACTCTTGCTTTTCTCCAATGGACTTTTGTTCAAAACAACCCCTCCCAACTTCCTCCTCCGTAAAATAAAGTTCCTCTATTTTGTTTGTTGGACTTGTCTATGGTTTTGCCATAAAATTTGCATGTCCCAAATTGCAATTCTGTTATTCCTGAGTAAACCCATTTTTGCTGGTAAAATAACGGACTTTTATTTTTAAGGTTAACAAAGGCACACCATGAAGTAAGCCCTGTACATTCTGTGGGGGCTCAAGTTGGGCCTGACTACCATAAGACAGGGACAGGAAATATACAAGGAAAAAGTCTGTTTTGTTGTTGTTGTTGTTATTTAGGGAGAGTGGGGGTAATAAAGCTTTTACAACCTTGGCACATGGTGACAATGGGCATATAGGTAGATGGGAATCCGCAGTTATGATCTGGATATTCTTCCTCCTCTCTCTTGTGGGGGATGGGATTCTCTTCTTGAAACACTTGAACTTAAACCACTCTATCTCACATGGCCACCACAGGAAAAGCAGCTTATCAAGCCTTCCTGATTTCCTTTGTACCTCCTAGGAAGGGAACTTACCACCCCGCGCTACCATCAGCTGATAAGGATAATGAGGAGTCGAGTGAGATCTCCCAATGGTTTTTTGTTCTTCTCCACTTTTCGACATTTGGGTCTTTCTAAAGTTTTGGACCAGATGGGGCCACTGAGGTCAATGGAGAGGTTGCCTGCCACAGGGTACTCTCTTCCTCCTCCCAGGCACAGGAGGTGAATCCTTCCCAATTGCTTTTCTCTGAGGCCGTATTTATGCCTCTTTTAAGAAACTTTAAAAACAATGGGAATCCACTAAAATCCACTGTGAGGTCAAAGGCAGGGCGCATGGCTCTCAAGGTGCTTTTCCACAAGACTAGGACTCACCTCCCCTTTGATTTAGCCTGCGTATTTACCAGCCTGGCTCTAGCATAGTGTTGAGACTCCTTGATCACTTAAACAGAGCAGCCTCAAAACAGACTAGTGAAGTCTGGGCCAGGTCAGAGTCAGCGGCAGAATCTCAACTGTGCTCTTATTAATCATGCTGAGGCTTGTGCTCCTGTCACCCCCCTGGCCTCTCCTGGCCTTTGGACCCTTGACTCTGTCTGCCAAGTCATTTCTGACTGACCAGTCCAAGATTCCTGGTCAGAAGATACTGCCTATTGCAGCCTCACCCATTCTATGTGTCAGTAGTTAACTATGTCCAGATGTCACACAGGTGAAGAGAAAATACCCTTTAACTTTTTGTCTTCCAAAAAAAAACGGGTTTAATAACTTTCACCCAGAAGAGAGTGAAAAACATTTACAAGTGTTGATTCTTAATCTCCCTGGGTTTCACTTTCCTAATAGGAATTATACTTCAGTAATTTAACAAATATCTATTAAACACATACCTACCAATGTGCCAGGTTGGTGCTAGAAATTCAGGAGTAGATAATATATGGTTCTATTCCTGAAGACTTTAGACTCTGAGGACATAGATAAGGAGCCCCAACCAGGTTATAGTAATAGTAATATTTACTCTGCTTATCTCCTAGAGTTCATGTGAGGATTACATCTATCCATTCATTCTTTCCACAAGTTTTTACTAAGTCCCAAAGCATTGTGGCAGGCAAGGGGAGAAGGAGGGTGGAAGAAATGTATAGATGAAAAAGGTACAGGCCCTACTCTCTGGGAGCTTACTGTCTAGTAAGTAACCATAATGGACACACATTAGAAATCAATATGGCATACGACAGGAAGTTCTGAAGAAGGACTTAGATTCTAACGAGGAAGAGATCAGAAAGGATGGAACAAATGGTATTAGAACTCTTACCTCTGGGGGAAGCAGGACTGTGACCATGGGATAAAGGAGAGTGGGAAGAACATCTGACGGGGAGACGACAGCACCAGCACAGGGAGAGAAGCAAGAAGAGGTGTGTGTGGAAAGCAGCAAGAGATTCCATGTTTAACAGGAGACAGCTGGACATTTAGAAAATAGGCTGGCACCAGAACAGGGAAGACCCTGAATACAAGGCTGAGGAATGAAAAATACTGGGTTCCTTTTCCATAAAATGAGATTTTAAGGACCCTTCCAGTTCTAAAATGCGAAGTCATGTTGCTAAAAATAAAACGAAACCCTGCTCTCTAGAACTAATGCAGCAGAAGAAGCCAGCCATATAAATGTGCCTGCCTGCTGTGGAAACTATTTTTCAATGGAGCAGGGTATACTGGTGTGGTGGAGTGGGGACAGGGAAGGACAGAGAGGAAAACCATGTGAGTTTTCCGGTACAGATTCATCATGCTTCCTCAATTTGCTGGGGGGAGGGGGGGTGCCAGGAAAGAAACGGAGGGATTGGAGCAGAGAAAAGGAACACAAAGATGTCCTTTGGTCAATTTCTTTCCCAGAGTACACTCGCATGGCAGCAGATGGCCTATCCACAGAGGACTGGGTCTCAGAAGGCAGCTGCTCCCAGGTTCTGGTTCTAACAGCTGGGGTTACAGGACCTCTCTGCACCGGCTGCATGCTAGAAATCAATGGGTTCCATTGTGCCTGCATGCATGCGCTCTCATGTCCAGGCTAATGCCCTATGCCCGCCTGGAACAGAGGACTGGGAAAAATAACACTACACACTTTGGAAGACGGCGCTTGCAAATTAACGGAAAGACACAGTATTATAAAGTTCAATTTTATTTAAATTACCTTGACTTTGCTAGGAAACTACTGAGATGCTAATTATTTGAGAGATAAAGGACTTGCCCATAAAAGGGTCAATGGGTCAATGAGGGGGCAGAGGAGTAGATTAAAAGCAGAAGAAAATCACTACTGCCTCTGACCCTCCTCTTCTTTCTGCATGAAATGCACGAAGGAATCTGGCTCCACCATACCAACCAAAAAAGCAGGCAGGGTGTTTCATGTATGAGAAAAGGGGATAAAAATCCATAAAACCATATGTGTGTACACAGAGGAGTGTAAGTGTACGATTACATAATTAGGCACATTAAAGTATTTATGCTGCTGAGACTAAAAGCCCCTACTCAAAGGCATTCCACCAAAGTTGAAAGGGGAGAAAGAAAATAGAAAATAAAGCATCTAATTGCAATCTTCCACAGAGCCAGACATCCCCAGCTGGTGCCACAGCTGAATTCTCTTAATTAACATGTTGTAATGGCAAGTATGAAAGACACTGTATGCCTACCAACTCCATGCTGTGGCCAGCCAGCCATGGGAGAAGCCTGCAACACTGCTATAATTAAAGAGATTTTTCTCTTTCTATTATAGTACCCTGGGGTGGGGTGTCGGTTATTTTTTCTTAAAAACTTAGTTGCTTCAAGCACATACATACAACTCCACATGCAAAGACGGAGGCTGCGACTGGTGAGTATGAAAAAGGTCACAGCCTAGGAGCTAGCTGGTTTACTTTTGGTGGTGGTTTTCTTCTTACTTCCCCGAACTTGGGGCTTTACCAGTCAGAGAAGGCTAGCAATGTTTGAGCAGCCCGGTATTTTAAAATAGAAGCCTACCTGACAGCTTAAAATCATAATGTATCTAAATGGAAAAGAGATTGTAGAAATTAGCATATAAATGAATACAATGCAGGGGATAAAGGCATTAATACATCAGAGAGTAGGTCAATAGAATGGATTCCCAAGGACGGACTCTCACAGTTCTGGAATGGCCTTGTGAACTTACAGAGAGGGTTTTATTTTTGCATAACTCTTAGTTATTCCAGAAGCTGGTTATAGGTAGTCCCCCCATTTCTCTGAAAAGGCCCCCAAAGTCAAATAATAGGTTTACGTGTATTATAAGGAAGTCATGTTCTCAGAGCCAAACAGGATTGTAAAATGCCTAATTATACTCTGCCTTTTAGATACGATCTTGGACAATATAGTTTGACAATTTGGTACTTTATTCCTTAATTCTGTTTATTCGTCTTCGCAACTGAGCAGGGCTGTTGTCAGCAAGTATTCACCTGACACGAAGGATTCCCTGCTTCCGGCATGCTCACTGAATTTTCAAGATCTTTTCCTCAATTATATCAACTTTAGAAGAACCACCCTTCTTAAAACTACCATTAGCAATGTCTCTTCCCCATTTTCAACTCCTCCTTGCAAAAGGAAGGTCCCAAACAGTCAAGGCCCGGCTCCCGCATACGTGGCTGCGCAGAGGGAGTCGGCGCGCCGCTCAGAGCGCGATGCGGGCAGGCAGGCAGCCGCACCTCGCCGCTGCTCCACAGTTTCTTCCCCAACTGCTGCACAAAAGTCCAAATTCATCACACAAAGGCAAGCGGGGTGTCAGTTTACAACATACCAGAGTACAGGTTGTGCCGAAGACAAATGTTGAAAAGCTGGCGGCTCCGTGTTGTTTCAGAACCACCTCACAAGGTATCAAATTTGGATCCCTTGCCTCCTCGTTCCCCTGGCCCCAGAGGCCCACAGTCGTTTCGGTGAACTCAGAGACAATAAATTCTGAGGTAGGCCTAGATACAAATTCGGAATGTGTCTAGGATCAAGGCTCTCTGGGCCCAGCACCTCCCCTCGACCCCCCTCCACACCTGCATTCTACACAGAAGCCAGGGCTGCATCCAGGGCTGCCGTCTGCGCCGCACCAAAGGAAGTCACGCTGGGCAGCACCTGCCACAAGCCTGTTCCTCAGGATGACAGCTCATCCTGGGTTTCCCCAGCCTCTATGCCTTGTTGACAGAAAAGGCTTGTCACACGTGCAATCAGGGAGTCGCAGAATCTTGGCAGATGTCTCTGGCCAGACCCTGCAGTGGAATAAGTTAGTAGAACAATGGTTCCTTCCCCAACCGGGAGCAACTTGGCCTATGGGAAATGGAATCAGTGTGCCTCACAATCTCCATGCCAGTGGGTATTGTCCTCTGGGACTAACCCACGTGTATTTGCAGCCCTTCTGCAGAATCAAATGAAACCATACACCCCCCAAATCTGCACAAAGGTTGCAGAGCAACTGATTCTGAACTCTGGGCCTGCTGCCTTCTCCCCCCTACGTCTCCCTCAATCTTTCCATCTAGCCTCACCTCTCAGAGAGACAGAGAAAAACAAACATAAGGACCACTAGACTCTCCACAAATGTGGGGCAGGGCCCCTGAAAGTCAAGCCCTGGTTTAGGGAGCACCCTCTCCCCCATCTATAATGAAGTGATTACTCAGAATGGTTTTAGCAGTTTATCTACCAGCAATCCAGAGCAGAGTATCTGGGGAAAACAAGAAGAAAGCACTGGTCTTTAAAGACAGTAATATGAGGTGGCAGCTGAAGACTCAAGGCTCCAGCCATGTGTCCCCTCCAGTATCTCTTCTGGGCCACAGGCCCAAACCCCTAGGCAGAGAGAACCAAGGGGAACTGCTTGCTGCCCAGGGCTGCAAACACAATGTCTACACTGGCCATGCGGTGGGTCTGTGCCAGGGAGCTTGGAGTGGGTCGGGTGGGAGGGGCAGGCCCAGCCCAGGCCCAGCCCAGGCCCAGCAGCTGGTACTGAAACTGTCATTCATTTGCTGACTTAAGAGAACTGGGCAGTACCTCCCTTGGCAACCATTCACTTTTCCCTCCCACTGAAAATTAATAGATCTTGGTGATAAGCATAACCTGTTTATGCTTATTTGTCCTCAACTCCTGCAATCTCTCAACAAAAATTTATTTTCCCAAGTTCCATTTTTCATTAAGAGCAACTACTAGATAGATACTCTATTAAGAAGAGCACTTTTTGACTGGTCCTCTTTGATTTTACTTATAATCCAAAGTTACCCAAATTCCTTATTTAAAATTGTTAAGGGGGTATAGGCACAGGGGAAGATAACAGTATTCAACACTGGCAAGGGTTTTGGAAATAGCACTTTTACTGCTGATTAGGCATGAGGTGACTGGCGTCAACTGGACCTGAGCAGTAATCCCTGGTAAATCACATTCTACAATGATGCTGGAGGCTTGGAACCTGCTGCACATTATGCCTGGTCCCATGGGGACATTGCTTCGACACTGAGCAGGGCCTGGTTGGTCAAAGCTTTACTCAGGGTGGCACTCAACAGCTGGTCCTATTACTCAGCCAGCAACAACCTTATGGCCTGAGTTGCTGTGTCCTGCTGGGGGAGGTGCAGAGGGCCATCGGCACAGGCCCCTGGGACCATGCTCATGAGAGCCAGAAGAAGCCTTCTACCAGGCCATTCCTCCCCCCCAGTACCTAACAGCATGACTTCATTCCAAGAACTATGGATAGAGTTGGGAATCCCTCCTACTGCCCACCTGGAGGCATACTCCAATTTACCCTAGTAGGCTAATCGTTCCCCCCCCCCAAAAAAAAACACCTCACATTTTTCCAATGCTCTCTTCTTAGAATCTTCGAAAGCCTGCCAATTTCTTTCTATATGTATAAATGTTTCTGCTGGATATGCAAGGCTCTCCACAAACTGACTCGTTCCATTTCTCCAATTCCAAGTCCCACTAGGGTACCTGCACTGGCCTTACTCATCCATGACCATGGCCTCAGATCAGCCCTCTGGCTCTTCTCAACTTCCCCTCTCCTCACTATCCACTTTTCCCTCCATCAATTCAAACCCAACCTGCTGTGCATGGATGATCTTAATGCTTCCTTCTATAGGAATTTCCTTCCTCTGGGCTAAAACCCCATGGCCACACAACCTAGCACACAGTTACATACCATCTCTGAGTTGGTACTGCCTCTCCAGGGTACCGTGAGCATCTCAAAAGGGCAGAGAATCTGCCTTTACCTGCCTGGGCACATTTAAGGCACTGAAAAAACACCTGATGGAGCCTGTATCTGGAAGGGCTGAGACCTCTTACAACATGGATTGATTAATTGCTTTAAGAGACCCCAGCTCTTGCTTCCCTGAGAGTCTCTCCTGCCCACACCCCACTCCTGGACCCAGTCCTGGCAAACTCTGAGACTTCTGCCTGCAAACAGCCAGTATTCCGGCTTGCATCAAAGCTTCGAACAAAGGATTTCACAACATGCCCACCCCCTTCAGGCTCCAAAGCTCTTCAAGGGCACCCTGTTTAAACAAGAGGTGTGGTATATTTTTGGGAAATGATGAAGCAACTTCCCATAAGAGAAAAGAAGAAAATCCCCAAGTGCAAAAAGGCTTCTTGGAAAACAAACAGAACCGCATTCTTGCCAGGACAGAAAGGATTTGACATCTAGGCTCTTCATGCTTGGCAAAGGAGCCTGTTGCGCAGCGAACAGGAGCTGAGAACTGCAGGGAGAAAAAGGAGGCAGATCCTAATGGGCAGAGGTAGGACTCAGCACAGTGTTCAGAGCTGGAGGCCCAACCTAATGCTTCGCTTGATACTGCCCGAGGTGCCACCGGGAGCTCCCCTACCTCCTCTTTCCCTCGCGTGCCTTCAACACCAAATGTGATCCTACAATGCTGGGTGTGAATGCAACCACATTTTAGATCCACCAGAAACACCTGCTATTTGAAAACAACGTCACAGTACACCTTTGGTGGTTGGCAAAATCTTTTGGCAATAACTACTTGGGTGGGGGTGGGGGGCGGTGATTTTGTATTTCATACATTTGGTTTGTTTATATAAGGATTGTTTTCTTACATATTCCAGAGTGCCTGGGTTTCAGGCAAGGGGGCATGGACAAACTAGGGTAGAAGGAGACCATCCCTATCATTTTGTTTGATCTGCAAGGCTTATCTAAGGTACTCTTCATATTTCACTTTTGTAACTCCTCATCAAACATGACTGCTCCTCAAGTAAGAAGAAAGAAAAGCATTACCCACAAAGGAAACCTCTTAGGTCCATGTCCATATGAAGACCTAATGTTTCCATAGCTAGCAACACAGCATTTGTGAG
>NW_022589710.1:40821371-40862397 GCF_004348235.1 Phoca vitulina | reverse complement strand
TTCATATCCACCATTTATCCAGCCTGTCTGCATAAATTAGAAGGCAGTGTGCAACAGAGCAAATCCTAGCTTTGCCCTTATCAGCAACATAACCCAAGGAACAATAACTCTTCCCCTGTGCTATCTTAATTTCCCCACTTAACCTAGTGACCACTCTCTAGAACTAACGAAAGGGCTATAAACTATAAACAAATTGCCAAAGAAAGTCAACTTCTTTCAGATACAGTAACAACGTGAAGAAGGTGACCGGCCAGCCTCTGCCTTGAGCTCCCCCTGCAGGGCCTTTCCTGTCTCAACAGCCCCCCCCCCCCCCCCCCACCTCATGCCCCCAACCCTCTTCTAGCAAGGCCACTCAGGCTGGCAGTCTTTCAAAGCAGGAGCCCCTTTTCTCGGTACCTTGTGGACTCCTGCCATAAAGCTCTTTCAGAAAATAAAAAGTTGGGCGCCTGGGTGGCTCAGCTGGTTAAGCGACTGCCTTCGGCTCAGGTCATGATCCTGGAGTCTCGGGATCGAGTCCCGCATCAGGCTCCCTGCTCAACAGGGAGTCTGCTTCTCCCTCTGACCCTCCTCCCTCTCATGCTCTCTGTCTCTCATTGTCTCTCTCACAAATAAATAAAATCTCAAAAAAAAAAAAAAAAAATTAAAAAAAAAAAAAAAAGAAAAGAAAAAGTTAATCTCCCTAATTTGCATCTCTAACAGATTTCCAGGGTTCATGAAATTTTATTTTTTAGGCTGTCCAAGGGGGAGGTAGGAGGCTGGCTGTGGCTAAATGGGAAAAATAGCACCACCCAGCACCATCTCTGAGCACAGCCCTTCTGCCAGCAGCATTAACACGTACATGCAATTCATGTACCACTTTTTAAGTATACCAGTCAATTTAAAATAAATGTCAATTTATTATATTTCAAAATAAGCAACGGCTGGGGGCGCCTGGGTGGTTCAGTTGGTTAAGCGACTGCCTTCAGCTCAGGTCATGATCCCAGGGTTTGGGGATCGAGCTCCCTGCTTGGTGGGGAGTCTGCTTCTCCCTCTCCCTTTGCCATTCTGCCCCCCAGCCCCAACCTGCCTCATGTGCTCTCTGGCTCTATCTCTGTGAAATAAATAAAATCTTTACAAAAAAAAAAAAAGCAATGGCTGAACTGGTGGTAGGAAAAGTGAAGGACTAGGTGTTTCCATCCTCTGTTCAGTGCATCCTCTTCATGTAGGCAGGATGTGCTGGACGATTTATTAGGAAGTCTACAGTGGCTCCTTAACACAAAAGAAATCCCCTTCTCTTGTAGCTACTAAACAACTGGGCTGCGAAATGACAGGGGTCAATCTTCTAAACAGAATTTATGGGGAAGGAACTTATGGGGAAGGGATGGAGACATAGCAGCTGTGCCTTAACAAAGCCACAAGTGAAACAAAGACTTAACAGAAATTAACCTCGAGTCTTCATTTTTTTGGAAAGACTGAGTCAGTGGGGAGACAAAGATGAAAACGAAAGCATCCTCTCAGAATTCATACTTGTGAGTTTTGTGTGGTCTGAGAGTCAAACAGGCTCTCCTCCAACACATAAATGGAGAGCAACACTTGAGATGAAGGGAACAGCGCAAGGCACTTCGGGCACATTCTATGGTGTATTATGGGAATGACGAAGTGCAGGACAGAGCATAGGACAGGGAAGTGGCTAGAGAGAAAGCTGAAAGCACAGATGAGAATTATGTTGTGAAGGAGTATGAACCTTAATGTACATCTTCGAGTGAGCCCTGGGTTTGACTTCTTTTGTTTTAAGGAGAGAAGCCTGGTTCTAAGTCTGAAATTTTGAGAGTTACTCTGGCAGCAGGGTAGAAGACAGACTGGAGGGGAGGGAGGTGGGGAAGGCACTGGAGACAGAGAAACCAGTAGGAATCTGGAGAGAGATGATGAGGCCCTGGATGTTAGCAGTGTTTTCTGTTGTAAGGGGCCATCATTTACACCCCAGACTACAGTTAACGCGCCAGCTGCCTGCCCACCCACCCAGCACAGACACAACCAGGATGAAGAGCTCTGGTGCTTCTATGCTAACACAAACTCAAGTGTCTCCAGTGGAAAGTGGGGGCTTTTGAAAGGAGGTATGCTTCTAGAATCCCTGTCACTGGTAAGTTCTGGTCCTCTGGGCAGCAAGCTACAATGAACTAATGAACACAAGGATCCAAAATGAGAGTGTACACCATCTCAATGATTTGCAAAATGCTAGGAGACTCTCTTGAATGAAAGGGATCTGAAGAAGGTGCCTAAATCCCTGCTAATCCTTCCTCCATCCCCTCCCTCACCCTCCCCCTAGGAAAAAAAAAATCTCAAAAAAATTCCATTGTGAGGATCTATGTGGAAAATATTCTATTCAACCTATGTAAATGTTTCTCAAGAGAGTGTGAAATTTAAAAACTATTCATAGTGGCTGGGAAATGGCAGATGCCACTCACAAAAATACATTCCAAAACTTCTAGAAGAAAATATAAGAGCCCATCTTTATGAAAATTGGAAAGAATTTCTTAAATAAGTTTAAAAAAACCCCACCACATTCCAGAAGGGAAAAAATATTAATAAAGTTGACATGGTAAAGTAGCAATGGTTCTCAAACTCTTTGCTTATAAGCCCCTTTACACTATTAAAAATTGAGGACCTCCCCAAAGATTTGTCTATGTGCTACATCTATCAATATATGTCATAGATGAAAATGAAACTAAAAAAATGTGTATTATGTATTCATAAATTCATTTTTTAAAAAAGATCTTATCTATTTATTTGATAAATAAATAGAGAGATACAGTGAGAGAGGGAACACAAGTGGGGGAGAGGGAGAAGCAGGCTTCCCGCCAAGCAGGGAGCCAGACGCAGGACTCGATCTCAGGACCCCGGGATCACGACCCAAGCCGAAGACACATGCTTAATGACTGAGCCACCCAGGAGCCCCCATAAATTCATTTAAAAAATAACAACAAAAAGCATCGCAGGAATCATGTTAACACATGTCATGTAGCCTCCAGAAACTCTACCCCACAGCTATGAAAGAATGAGTACAAAAAAGGCAAACAGCATCTTAGTATTACTACAAAAACAATTTCAACCTTGTCAACCTCCTGAAAGGATCTTAAGGACCCTCAAGAACCACTGCTATAGAGAAAATGAGGGGCCTGGCTGGCTCAGTCGGTAGAGCATGTGACTCTTGATCTTGGTGTTGTAAGTTTGAACCCGTTAATAAAATCTTTAAAAAAATCTACAAATTGGGAGAAGGTAATCAAGGAAATACAAAATTAAAGCCACATGGGGATTTCATTTTATGTCCATCAACTGGCAAAAATTATATCTAACAATACCAGGTATTGCAAAGCAGGTGGAGAACTAAGAATGTTCTTATACATCAGTAGTGGTGTAAATGGATACAACTACTTTAGAGAGCCATGTGGCAATATGTAGAAAGCTGAAGTTGTGCACCTCTATTAATCCAGCAGCCCTGCTGCTCTAGATACATGTATGCTAAAGAAATCTTGTATATATGCTAACGACACATGTACAAGAATGCTCCTTGCAGTACTGTTCCTAAGGGTGAAAAACTGAAGTCACCTATATAGCCATTAATATGAGGATGGTTACAAATATTTTGGTATATTAACACAATACAACGGCATGCTGCAGGTAAAACCAACATATCAACATGGCTAAATCTCAAAAACAATGCTGAGTGAACTGGGGGGGGGGAGCTATGGGAAATTAAAAACATACAAAACAAAATTCTACATTGCTTAGGAATCCAACTATAAATATGCAAAACCTGTATATGTAATATACAAAACACATGTAAACACACATGTAAGTATGTAAAAACATACAAACATGGTTGGAAGGATACACATGAATTTTGGACACTTCTAAAGCAAATATGGCAAAATAATACATCTGGGCATCAAGTCCCCAGATATGATATTTGTCTCCGTATTTTTTAAATGTTTTTAATGTTTGAAAATTTTCACTGAAACAATGAAAATGGGATAACAGATTTAAAGTGGCTACTACCCGGAACCTACTGCACATTTAAGTGTCAATACTTTTCACTATACTGTAGGTATTTTACAACACCCCCAAACTAAGGCATATATATCATTTCTTAACAGGGTATTTGCTAACTTGGTAACTTTTCTAATCTTCCTAACCACCTTAGGTCCCATTTGGTCCCAAAATACAGACAGAAATCCCAGGATTCACCAAGACTGCTAAATCCTACGGAAGACCTGGGATTACCTTTTCCTGGGCTCTTAACGTACAGGACCCCGAATCCCAGACCTGTTCCCACCCACTGACTGACCCCTGACCGCTACCCCCAATCCCAACACACTCATCTGAAAGCTACGTTTCCAAATAGCACCTTTGTAAAAATGCTTTTTTCGACAGTCAGCGGAACATGCAGTAACCCTGAGCATGGACTTCATTTTCAAGCCACTCAGCCTCAATGGCCCCACTCCCTGCCTTCAGGTCAAGGGAGAAGCCAGACTGCCTCAGCTGCTGTTAGAGTCAATTTACATCATTTAACTTCCTCCACTCCTCACATTCTTCCTTACTTTATCCTAAAAGCTTAGTCCACACGAGTGGGACCTCTATGATGTCCAAACCCAGGTCCCCTTCCTGCAACATGGAAGGCATGAGCATGCCCTTAGGGTACAGTGTTTCTCAAAGTGTGGGCCACCCTTCCCACCTGCAACAGAACTATGGGGGCAACTGGTTAAACAGCTTCTGCCTCTAGAAGGGAAATAATGAAACAAATATGTACCCTTGGTTTCCTCTCCTCAGGGAGGGGAAATGAAGGGCTATAAGACTTCTTTGTCTTGTGGAAAAACTCAAAGAATACAGACTGGAGGACTGCACCCCAGAACAACCACATGATTCTTTGTGGGCACAGGGTGCACAAATCAGATTTTAAAAGTACAGTAACATTGGAAAAGCATCACCCCAGCGGATGTTGGTTTCCTAAGTCTGATAAAGGGACCAAAACCTCACCATGTTCTCTCTACCCCAGAGTCTCAGGCAGCCAAATACCAACCAAACTGCCCTTCCCAGCTCTCCCTTCCCACCAGGCCCAGTGGAAGCCCCAGCTCTTCTAGGAACCTTCCTGGACAATGTCAGCATGAATTCTCTTCTTTTTAATAGCACTCAGTACCTGAACCACTCAAGGGGGATGAGGATGTATTGTATTACACCTTTCCCCTCAATTAGATGTGAGGGCCTCAGTTCCTCGCAGAGGGCCCAGTGTATATATAATAGCTTCTTAAAACTTAAGTGGCTGAAGTAATGCTAAAGACAATGGCATGAGGAAGTCAGTACTAAAACACACACACACAAAATCAGTACAAAAAGTATCTGATTTACAATGGCAGGACCTGGGTTCAGATCCCAGCTTTACCCTTGACTGGCTATGAGCAGTTTGTTATTGTGAGGACACCAACATGACATAATATACGAGAAAGTGCTTTACACGTTGTCACCTGCCAACAGTGGTAAGCTCTTAAAACTACTGCCACCCTTTATTTCTCTGATCTCAAGAGGTGATTTATTCCTCTTTACAGCCCACAAAGGAAAAGCACAGAAATAGGGATTGCAACCATAAAAATACGGAGAAATAAAGCCTCAGAGACCACAGTTCCCAAGGTCTGCAGGCAACCTCACCTACTTAGGCCTCTGCACCTCCACCAGGGCAGGGAGGAGGTGCCAGGGAAACTCTCAGTAACCAGAATGGGGTCTGGCACACCACAGGAGGTCTACAACGTTGAGTGATGAAAAGTTTGCATCTACTGCCTGGGATGACAGGCCATGGGGACTCCATCCCATCTGTACACCAAGAACTAAGTAAAATTTTATAGGAGCAGGTGAGCAAGACTGAGGCCCCCAAGTGGTTGTGAGCCACAGTCTCAGCTTCTCGAAGTACTGTCAAAGCCTGTCATTAAAATCGTCTTCAAACCACTCCTCCAGCAAATGAAAAAGCAGAGTGTGGTATCCAGCTGCCTCAGATTAAAGCAGGGTAGTGGGGGGAAATGAGAAACAGAGTCAAGATTTCCAATTACCACTAACGAGGTTTTCAGAAGGGAGGAAATTAATGGAATCATCAAAAGGCTGATGATTTTACTTAAAATGAATTAAATCAATCTCAATCTTTCCCTGTTTCAATGAAAACCTTGGGCTGTTCAGTTCTTGAGCTTCCTGAAAGCTACCCAGGCAGGATCAGAGGGGCTAAGTGACAATTAGCCAAGGCTGGGAAATCTTCTGTTTGCCCCTGCAGAGAGGCTGGAGAGACCGGGTCAGACAATAGTTCTGAGGCAGACAAGCTAATTCTTTCCAAGCCAGGAGTCCTTTAGCCTGCCAATACAAACAGCAGGAAATAAAGGCGGAAAATGGGGTCAAACTCAATCTGAAGAACAGCAAATTCCCCCTACGATGGAGAAAACATTCTGTAACTTTTAGCTACCCTAGAAAAATGGGCAAAGAGAACAGGGAAAAGGATAAGACCGGGGAGCTCGGGAGGTGCCCCTCACACAGATGGCTTGAAGGGCCTTTTGTGATCTCCTCCGGCACACCCCAACCCCCACCACACTCAATACACAAACAGGGCAGGCTAGCTCTGCCAGCGTGCAGGTGAGGTAAAACGAGTACAGAGGAAGGAAAGGGGGGAGGGCAGAGGACAATTATGCCAAGCTGGAAGAAGGGAGAAACTGAAGCAAAGGAAAAGAGGTACAGGGATACAAGCCTCTATGCCATCCACCCAGCAAATATTTACCCAGGCCTACCACAAACACTGGGCCTGACAGTGGAGGACGTAGAGTAACAATCCCGAGCACCCTGGAAACGAGACCGGAACAGAAAGCCTGTGAAACCTTGCAGTCGAGTGTGACAATGTGCAGTAAAGGGACTGGGACCCGCCAAGGATGCTAGGTCATTCCTCTCTGGACACAGGCTGTATGGAAGCAGCATAATGGCACAGGTCAGAGACTCTCTAGAAAGAAAAGTTACTCCAATTCCCAAACTTTTCTCTGGTTTCACTTTCGGCAAGGCAGCCTCTGGACGGGATTCTGATCAGTACTGCTTATCAACAGAAGCTTTCACACAGGTAAAACATAAAAAACAGATAACAAGTAAGCAGAAGTTCCTGACCATGGGAGGGGGAGCTGTCAGAAGAGGCATTAGAGAATCCCAGATATCAGAGCTCAAAGGACCCTGGAAAGCTAGTCCAACTCTCACATCACCACTGAGCAAAATAAGGAGCCTCCAGTTACTGCTCTGTAGAAGCTGTGCTGGTGCTGATGCCTGGGATCCCCGACTCAGGGCTCTGCTCTTCGGACCCCAGACCTCGAGCTGTGGAAAGACTTCCTAAATGCAGACTTCCAGAGCTCACTGCTGCCTAAGAGGGCAGAATAAGAAGTGGGTGGGGGGAGGGTGCCCAGGGTGATCTAGCCAGAGGCTCGCCAGGTCTACCCCGCACCCCCTCCCGCTCTCTCTCTGCACGATAGTGAGCAAGGACCAGAACCAGCCCACAGAAGGTCAGAGACAGAACTGTGAGCTTCCTCCCTTACTCACTTAACTTTTTCCCAGTTTCCAAATTACGTGAACCTGCCTGCAACATCCTGTTTTTGAACCACTTCTCCCCACAGTAGGTTCAAGACCTCTCTATCCCTCTGTCCCCACCTTACCAAAAATTGCTCTGAAAAGGATCAGATGCGCTTGTTCACCCCAAGTGTAAACTGGTGGTTTCCAAAATATGGTCCCCAGATCACCAGCAGCAGCATGCAAGAACTTAGCAGAAATGCAAATTCTTGGGCCTGCTGAATCAGAAATTCTGGATGCAAGCCCAGCAATCTGGGCCCTCCAGGGGATTCTAATGCATGCTCAAATTTGAGACCCAATGGAGCATATAACCTGTAAGGTTCAACCTGTTTCTTCTCTCACAAGTATGTGACTCTTAACTGACACACTGAATGACCTCTAGAATCTCAAGTCTAGGAGCCCAGTAGCTGCCCCTGGAAGAAGGAGAAGCTTCCCAGCTCAGCATATTCTTCTCTTGCTTCCAGGGTTCAAGACCTTACGCAAGAAAGTACATCAACTGTCCTTTAAGCCTTGACCAGAGGCAGGAAAGCATGGGCATGGGGAGAAAGGTAACCCTGCACGGTGAACTGTAAAACAGAACCTCTTTTCACCAGCTCCCAACTAGTGAGACCTTTCAGAAGGAAGTAAGGTGGCTCAGTGGGCCTAGGCCTCTCCCTGACTGCAGCACTGACCTGAGGGTGATCTGCCCTCTGCCCAGACGCCGTCCCGCCAAATGCAGGCTGCAGGTACTTGTTTCTGCAGTAAAACTGGCCTGGGCCAGACACTCAGGGAAGTTTCTGAAGCCCCTCCATGGGGTTTCACCCTGAGACCTAGAACAAGCACCTGCTATGGGTCCCTCGACACTCCCTGGGACACGATGGAGCAGCGAGTGAGGTTCTAGTGGTGTGTGTCAGACTCTGGCACTTCAGGTACTGCCAGCCACAGCCTAAACAAAACAGAACTAAGAACGCTGCCAGCCCCCTCTCTGCTTTCCTTGTCCCAAACCTACACTGATTAGCCTTCTGCTTCTCTGGCTTATCCCAGGGCCTTATTCTCAACAGGGACTCTGTGGTTCTTAGAGAAAAATGGATGTCAGACTTCCACATCTCTCAAAAATACTGACTATGACAACCTTGTCTGACCTGACTAGTTGTCTGTGAAGAGAAACAACAACAAAAAATTTTTTAAATGTCTCCCTTTCTCCTTCCACCTTCTTTTATTCCCAGAAATGAGGCATCATCACATTCTGAGACCCAAGCTTTAGATTTAGACTCCATAGATTTGGGCTTCAAAGTCAAGATTTGGGCTTCAAAGTCAAGATTTGGGCTTCAAAGTCAAGATTTGGGGCTCTGTTGGAAACTTTAGTTTGATCTTGTATACAAAGGGGGCCACTAAATGCCAGCCTCCCACCCAGGGATAAATGAAGGATTAACCAGTTAGTGTTAACCAAGTACTTTGAGCAATTCAGAAAAGAGATGCCAACTAAAAAAAGGAGCCTTATAATAATCCCTTCCATTAGAATAGACTTTTATTGTTTACCCAGCACTTTTACATATATTACCTCATCTAATCCTATTATTCACAATGGCCAGGGTCTGCCATTACCGCTAACAGAATTTCTGAATGCCAGGGAGAGGGACCTTGAAACCTCTGAACTGCCTAACCACAAGGAACAGAGAACAAGAGCGTGGAGAATGAGTTCTTCTGCTGAGAGCCACTCTAAAGAAACCCGAGACGTATCTCTGCTGGCAGTCACAAGAGTTCTCTACACCCCCAAACACATCAAATCACAGATGGTCCTCACCCTGACGTATCCAATTACCCCAGCTCCGATCGAAGCTGAAGACTCCTGCAATGTGTCCGCACACCCCAGAAGCCAGCTGCTCCTTCTCTCATCTCCCATCCTAATCAATTAGGAGCCTCCCGTGGGGTTCCGACGTGAGCCAGACCCCCGTGGGACCCTGTGCTGTGAGGCAGACTGGCTAAGGAGTCCCTGTCAGACACGCCTCCCACGGGCTGGCTGGGCGCAGGCCTGTCCTGAGTGACCCCCTCCCCTCCAGCAGGCTGGAAGGGGCCTCACTTAGCCGGTCACTTCCGGTTCCCACAGGCAAACAGGGGCACAACTACCAATCTTCTCAGCCCCAACTTTTCCTACAACTTGTACCAAAACCAACACCCTCCCCCAGCCCTCTTTATTTCCCTGTTTAGACTCATTCAACCCTGAATCCATTAGCTAGTGTTTGTTTTCTCTTTCACCCTTTGATCCTTAAGACACCCGGGCTCAGACCTTGTTTCCCTCCCTCCTACTCCCTCTCCTCTTCCTCCTCAACTGGAACAACTGGGACAACTCAGCAGGAGAGGCACTGGCTCGGCCAGCAGCGTCCCGCCTCCCAGATGCTTCCCCCGAACTGTGCTGCTGGTGATGTTCAGCCCAATCTCCGAGCTCTCAGACTAAGGCTGGACTTTATTTCGGTTTTGAAACCTCAGCTTCCAATCCGACTCCACCAGGATAGAGGCCAACCCTTTATCCAGCACAGTGAGAGGCACACCAGTTCAGGGGACAGAGGGTATCGGCTGGACGTCCTGGGTTTCAACAGAAGTGGCCGAGCAGGGTCCAAAGGAAGGGTCAAGGAAGCAGAGCAGACACCACACTTGACTCTCTCCCTGTCCTCCCTACACTTGCCCCCACCATGCTGTCTGTCCCTGCCACTGGTGAGGTGCCACATAACAACGATGATGAGAACACCGTGGCCCTAAACAGGCAGTGTGTCATCATCCCAATCTCACACACAGGAAAACCGAAGGCCATCAACTTTGAGAAACTTGCTCAAAGTGATACTACATCTTAGTGGCAGAGCTAGGATTCAAACCAGCCTGTCTGGCCCCGAAGCCTGCATTCTTAACCCTACTATGCCATCTCGTCTCCCCTACTCGCAGGATCCTATTTACCTCCAGTTCTGGGTATAGACTTCCCTCCCTCAGAAAAAGCTACTGGGGCCCTCCCAATCCGAGTCAGGAACCCCTCTTCCGTGCATTCCCGTAGTGCAGTGACTGCCCTGACCACAGCCTGCCCCATGCAGGACCGCGGCGGGCACAGCCCTGGCACGCAGCAGGAGCGTCAGCAAGGCACTGTGAGTACATCAGCGTGCCCAACCCCCAGCTCTGCGCTCCTCCCAGCACACCGCACCCTCCCCGGCTGCAGCTGCACTCTCCCACCGGCGTACCACAAGGACCCAAGGACCAGTGAGAACGTCCCCCACCATCCAGTCCAGTGCCTGGCCCCAGAAAGCCCTCCATGGTGTTATAGATCTCCTGCTGTCCTCCCGGCCCACCTTACGTCAACACGTGCTTGCTAAATGACGTAATGCTGCTTAGGAAAATACCAGACCCAGTATGTACCACAGCAACCCTGGCAACCCCGAGTCATTAGGTCTTGGAGCAAGTCTATAGGGTGTGTGTGTCATGATCTGCAGAACAAAGGTTCAGGCTTCCCAAAGCTGCAATTCCGAGAAGTCTTTTTTTTTTTTTTTAAGAATTTATTTATTTATTTGAGAGAGAGAGAGCCAGAGAGAAAGCACAAGCTGGGGAGCGGGGGGGGGGGGGGGGGGGGACGGACAGAGGCAGAAGCAGACTCCCCGCTGGGCAGGGAGCCCTACTCAGGGCTCGATCCCAGGATCCTGGCATCATGACCTGAGCCGAAGGCAGATGCTTCACCGACTGAGCCACCCAGGCATCCCCTTCAATTCCCAGAAGTTTCAACAAGCTGTCCAATTCCTTCCAATCAAAGACAGTCAAGGTTCCCAGAACTGGAATCCTGTTCATAGGAAAACCTCTGACATCCTCAAGAGAAAGGACTAGGAGCTCTTACTAACTCCACACAAGAAATATACACAAAGCCTACTCTCCTTCCCCCAGACCCTATTAATTCTAGTAGTAAGGTGATTAGTGGTGTCTCCTAGAGGAGGTGACTTTGAATTGGATTTTGAAGGATGAAGAGAGGTTTGGGAGGAAGGGGAAGAGGCAGAATTCCAGCCACAGGAATCTAGCCACTGGAAGAACAGTGAGAATAGGCTTTGAAGGTGCTAATGTTCAGGGAAAGGGGAGAAAGGAGTCCCCTTAGCCTTGACTTGAGGGATGAGTAGAGGGAATTATGGGTGGGAAAAGGGGAGCCAAACCCATTCAAGCTTTCCCTCTCCAGCCCCTCCCCAGTGTCAGGATATGTTTCAGAGCCAGCATGCATTGCTCCTTGTGATCTTTCCTCCCTCCCATCATCTAAGGGGATCCACACCAACACTGGGTTCAAAGTTCTTTACCCAGGCTGAAAGTTAGTATACTGCAATGAACTCTTCTAGGCAGCCCTCCCAGTCCCACTCCTTTCTCCTCAGAAGAGCCTCAGCACCTGCATCCTCTAAGGCATAAAGATACTTTCACATGGTTCTTCAGTTCTCCCCAGAAAGCAGGGGATGGAATCTTATGGGGAACCATAAATCAGTGCAGAGGCCCACAAAGTGCTGTATCTCACAGGGCTGTGCACTTGACTACCTTGTCCTCACCTGCAGGACAAGCCATGATTCTGCACAATCCTGCTGGAAGGGACCCCTCACCCCACAGAGTACCTTTCCCAGGATGTGCTTGTTGGGTCCACTTGGGATGATCACTGGCCTGATTATAGCAAAGGAGCAACTTTGTCCTTGTCTTCAAGGAGCTTATGTGCAAACACATGCCAAGCACCGAGATGGAGAGACATGTACAGGACCTCAGAGATCAGGGACTGAAGGGGTCTACTGTGGAGGGAGGGGTATGAAGCAGAGAGCCACATGGCCTACTGAAGTCACCAGCTAACTTCATAATCAGCAATTCTGAGCAACCATGCATGGTCATCAGGAGGTTTAGTGGGGCTGCACTGGCTCAAGACACAACTGGGTCCTTTGCAATCTGGCCTCCAAAGTAGTAAGATCAACTGGGAAGCAGAAATAACCAAGGCCTCTCTCCCATCTGCTGCCACACCTCACTGTGTCATGACCAGTGCTCAGTAAACATTGCTGGGCTGCTCCTCATGCCCACTCAGTCCTCATGGCGTGGGTAATGAACCCAACAACATTCTCCTGTGCCTCCCACCATAGCCAGAGTCAACAAGGCCCAACTGTCAGAACTTGAGCCAGTGACAATAGACACGCAGGTCCTGCCCTCTCCCAAGGAGACATTTGTCTACTACATGTGAAGAACTGATTGTCAGGCACTTTCATATTTTTTTTTAAAAAGATTTTATTTATTTGACAGAGAGAGACACAGCAAGAGAGGGAACACAAGCAGGGAGAGTGGGAGAGGCAGAGGGAGAAGCAGGCTTCCACAGAGCAGGGAGCCCGATGCGGGGCTTGATCCCAGGACCCTGGGATCATGACCTGAGCCGAAGGCAGACGCCCAACCATCTGAGCCACCCAGGCGCCCCAGGCCCTTTCATATTTTATAAAGTGTTGCTGGTTACTCAGAATAACAAAGGCTACAGCAGAATTATTTTATAACCCTGTTTGTACTTGGTCATAACTTCCTGAAACACATTTCCCCTCTCGGGTTGAAATGCCTAAAATATTTTTGTGAACTTAAAAAAAAAAAAGAAAGCTTTGCAAAGAAGAAACCTTGAAGAGAACCTGTTTATCTTCCCTGCACTACTTTCCAGAATTCTGAATGATTAAACAACTGTACTGTAAGATTTGGTTACTGGCAGAGTTAACAAGTCACAGAAGCTAAACATGGGAAACATCTCCATCTCAGGGGAAGCAAATGAATCTAGGTAGAAAAAGGCTCTTCAAAGAAGAAATGCTATCAAATAGAGCTAAGAAAAGTAGGAGAAGGCTACCAAAGGACTACCAAATGGACAGAAGACAAGAGAGTTCTTATTTTTTACTTCAGACGTATTCTCCCAGATGTGTTTAGGAATCTTTTAAAATCTAATCCTTCAATCAACCACATCATGGTGCTAATGAAACGAAAAATGTCTTTAAAAGAGCAGACCTGGGAAAAAAAAGAAGAAGAAGAAGGTAGCAGGAGGGGAAGAATGAAGGGGGGGAAATCGGAGGGGGAGAAGAACCATGAGAGACAATGGACTCTGAAAAACAAACTGAGGGTTCTAGAGGGGAGGGGGTTGGGAGGATGGGTTAGCCTGGTGATGGGTATTGAGAAGGGCACGTTCTGCATGGAGCACTGGGTGTTATGCACAAACAATGAATCATGGAACACTATATCTAAAACTAATGATGTAATGTATGGGGATTAACATAACAATAAAAAAATTAAAAAAAAAAAAAAGAGCAGACCTGGGACACCTGGGTGGCTCAGTCGGTTAAGCGTCTGCCTTCGGCTCAGGTCATGATCTCAAGGTCCTGGGATCGAGTCCCAGGAGCTCAGTGAGGAGGCTGCTTCTCCCTCTGCCTCTGCTCCCCATGCTTGTGCTTCCCCCCCAACCTCTGACAAACAAATAAAAGAGCAGACTCTTGGCATTTGCAAAATAACTCCAAAAGTTCCTAACAAACAGCAGCTTTGAGGAACCTTGGCTCTGAAATGACAAGACAGCCTCTATGAAGGGAATGGCTTACTGTGAGATTACCTAGCTGGGCCCCTCCCGCTCCCCAGCAACAACATCAAGAAGGGATGCTGCTGCCCTTTCCTCCCTGTCTTCATAGGTAGGATGTCAACATGCACTATTTGAGAGTTAGGGACTTACGAATTATGAATAACTCATGCAGTATGTATCCAACTCTACTCAGTATGTATTGGATTGAATCAAACAGAATCCAAGATATGTGGAAGAAACAAGGAGCACCTTCCAACCCTGAGTCTGTCTGAACTAAGCAGCTATGGCATCAGAAGTGTAGGCTGTAACAAATGATGCTACAATCTGATCTTTCAACCTGGGAATTATATCTTTGTATGCCAGGCCATGTCCTAAGTGCTTTATATATACAATGGGAGCGAGGGCTGCTCATACCCTCCGCAGGCTCACACTCCTGAGTGATGCAGAGGAATGGAATCTCCCAGAGGGTAAGAGGTGAGGAAAAGAAAACCTGCAAACCTACTAGAATAATTAAGAACTCTGAAAGCAGACTCTGGGTTTTTGTTTTGTTTTTGTTTTTTTAAAGCATCCTGTGACCCCTTTTGCAGAAGGAGTTGGGCAGGTAAGGATAACATCCTCACTCACAAATTATGCCAGGGTAGTGGGGCACCTTTGCTTAGAAGGTGGAATCTGTGTTGACTGAGGGCTTTAACAAAATTGAGACCCACTCACATGTTCAGTTTGGTGGACTCTTGGTTTCTGTTCCTCAAAACTTACAATGCAAGGCCGATACCATGTGTCTGCAATGTTCTAAACATGGTACAACAATTAGCCTGAGGAGGGTAATTTCTCAATGTCTTTTCGTGATGCCACGGTTCAGCAAGCCCTATAATGACCCATCCAGCCTCCTCCCACAATCCCCAAGTCTTTTTATAGTCACAGGTAATTACACCACGGAGAGATTACATCACCTCATCAGCAGTGTTTACAACTGACAGGAAGATGCTCTGCGGATGTTTTGGGAACTACATCCTCATTTAGCAAACAATTTGCTGTGGTCCCTATTGTTCCTTTCCAAGAATAGAACCGCCTTGGCAAACCTTGTTCCTAAACTGGGAACCAAACAACCAAGGGCCATTGTAGATGAGAACAGAAACTACCACAGAGACAAACACGGTAACCCAGTGATGACTCCTTCATCCTTTATCCAGGGGAGAAAACACAGATGGTGTCTTTCTTTCTCTGTCAAAAGAATCCTCTGAAGGTTGCCCTGAGTGCTCCAACAGGGTGACACAGAAATGGGTCTCAGAGAACCTGCCACTCAGCACAGGCAGTGTGGTTCTCAGCAGACCATGGGCAGCAGAGTTAAGACAGACTGGGCACAAATCCCAGCAAGCTTCCCCACCGACAACTGCCTGCCTCTGAGCAGGTTATGTAACCTCTCTCCGCCTCAGTTTCTCATCTGTAAAATGGTTACATGACCACCTAGTGCACAGCCTTTCTGAGAGCTTTAAATGGGATGATACACAGAGAGCCTGACATATAAATGATACTCTATATGCATCAGCTTCCTGCCTGTCCTCTCCTCTCAGCTCACTGTACATTATCTCTGACCCCAGGTCCCTTCAGAGATGGCAAGGTGAGCCAGGGCCACCTGCCAACGTCTCCCAGCCACAGCAAATTCAAGGGCCAAAGCCGCATCATACCTCTGAGCGCCTTGTTCTCAACATTTTCCATCTTTGATGAACACTAACTGCCAGGCTTTCTCACTCTGCTGCATAGAAATGTAAATGGCTGCTTTCCCTGCTATTTTAAAATTGCTTTAGGTGCTTGTGTGATGTTTAACATGGCCTATAGTGTCATGGAAACACTTTAAGGGGGAAAAAAATCAGAAACAGGGGCACCTAGGTGGCTCAGTGGGTTAAATGTCTGCCTCTGGCTCGGGTCATGATCCCAGGGTCCTGGGGTCAAGCCCCACATCTGGCTCCTTGCTCAGCAGGAAGTGTGCTTCTCCCTCTCCCCCTGCTCCTCCCCCTAGCTCGTGTGTGCTCTCTCTCTCAAAATAAAATCTTAAAAAAAATCAGAAACAAATAAAATACAGAGTTTTTTTTTTTTTTCAGTAAATATCCTCAGGAAAGGGAGAGAATGAAAATCAAAAGCTTTTTACATGAGTCAGCAAGTGGCCGGGTGGAGACCATCACACTATGCAAACATGAGCTTTCTGGAAGGCAAAGGGGTTCCAGAAGTAACCAATCCTTCCTCAACTGGTCAAGTCAGACACCTGGTCCCACTTCCTTATCCTCAACACAATAAATGACTTTGCATCTTTAGTTTTGTTTTTTTAAAGACAGCAAAGGATGTCATCTGCATAAAAATCTCCTGCCCAGCATGACTCAACAGTGGGTCATGTACCAACTCTGTTGTTGTCATTATATGGGAATTACACCGCACATTTTATATGCCAAGTGCCCTCCAATCATTTTTATTAGTCTACACAACACCAACCTCACACCCTTAAGGATTTTGTTTCCGTTTTGAAGGAGACACAAAGAGGTCAAGTGATTTGCCTAAGGTTATAAGGCATGTTTCTTTTCTTTCGTTCTTTTTCTTTTTTTCTTTCTTTTTTTTTTTTTTAATAAAGCAAGTTTCTTAAGATCATAGGTAAAGGCGCCTAGGTAGTTCAGTCAGTTAGGAGTCTGCCTTCAGCTCAGGTCATGATCCCAGGGTCTGGGATGGAGCCCCGCACTGGGCTCCCTGCTCAGCAGGGAGTCTGCTTCTCCCTCTCCCTCTGATCCTCCTTGCTGCTCATGCTCTCTCTCTTTCTCAAATAAATAAATTTTTTTTTTTAAATCACAGGTAAAAGGAAGGAGTTGTGAGATCTGGGAGAGGCTGCTACATAGTTGGGACCCTAATTCCTCTCTAGCCCAAGAAAAGAGGCACGCTGGGTACTCTGCACGTAGATTTTATTTTTAATTCTCATCTTCTGCATGCATGGTGTGAACCAGGTGTAAAGATAAGATATGCTTCTTTTTGCCATGCCCCAAAAGGAAAACTTTCAATAATTTTCTCCATCTCTGTTTAAAGAATGACCAAGAGGGAAGCTGGACCTACTGCCTCTTGAAACCAAGATGGAAAACTAAACCTCAATCATGGCACAACTCTGCACCAGAACTCTCTAGTGCCTGTTCCTACATGATTATTTTCTTCTACACCTGAGCAATTATGACCAAGACTAAGGGTGACTGTGGTATTTATAACCAGAGACGATACAGATGAATTGCCCCCCTACAAGATGCCCACTTAACTATGTCCAGTGGGATTCTCCCAGTCACAAGTGTGCATGCACACACAAGCACATTCAAGGTCTACTAGAGCCCACTGGGTAACAAAGGCTGTGTATTTTACAAGCACCTCCTTTTAAAATGTTCTGGAGTGGGTGTTCAGGTGCAGCTACAGGAGCAGGTAAGATATGCACCAAGAGGAAAAGGGGACCTTTCCTGAACTGAACTGCCTTTCCTCGACTTCAGAGTATCTGAAAGTCTTGGTTTTTTGGCAAGCCTGTCTCGCAAGCTGCTTATGGCAGGCACAGCCATACAGGTGTGCTCAGGTTTCAGGCCAAGGAGTGGGTGCCTCCTTCCCTGAGAAGCCACTTCAGAGAGGGAAACACACTGGCAGCAACGTGGTGCACTGGATCTAAGTAATGGGACCACCCCCTCCCCTGCCTGCATCCTGCTCTGTGCCAGTACACGTTTTACGGGGAGTAGAAAAGACTTGGCGGGCGGGGGGGGGGGGGGGGGGGGGGGGGGGGGGGGGGGCAGTGAGAGTGGCAGGGGAGGGAGAATTCTGTACAGATGGGGGAGGGAAAAAAACTACAGAGCCAACTTTTCCATCCTGCTCTGAGCCCACACTACAGACATACATTTTTCCACACTGGAGAATAATAATCCCTTTATCCAGCCAGTCTGAAACCATCAGTCCCTGATAATTGAATTCAGACCTTGGATGGGAAGTTGGGAAGGTGTGGGTAGTTGGAAAATGGGGTGGGAGATGGGAGGAGGCAGAGGTGGAGCCCATAAAAAAGGAGGGTGCCAGTAGGTGGAATGGCTTAATGAAGCTAAAGAGGCTAAAGACTTCAGAAACCAAAGGCAGATGTTCTGCCCTAATATTGCCAGGTCACACAATGGGACAGCTTCCCTAGTGGAGCCTGGGAAGAAGGCGGTCTTGGTAGTGTATCAGGCACTAAGCCAGGTTCTGGTCCTGGCCCCAGGACCCTAGGCAAGTACATGACCTCTAAAATCCTAGCTCTGACAGTCATTCCATTCATGCACATCCTTATTGAGAACCATTTATTCTGGGCTAGGGGTAGGGTGGCAAACCTCTTGTATAAAGGGCCAAATGAATATTTTAGGCTTTGGGGGCAACACAGTCTATGTCACAACTACCCAACACTGCCACTCTAACACAAACACAACCACAGACAAAATATATATGAATGAACATTGCTATGTTCCAATAAAACTTTATTTATGGACACTGAAATGTGAACTTACAATTTTTCTGTATCATGAAATATTTTGATTTTTTTTCCGATCATTTAAAAATATAAAACCATTCTTGGCTCACGGGCCATACAGGGAGGATTTGGTCCAGGGACCATAGCTTGCCAACTTCTGCTCTAGAGATACAATGGTGAACAAGACAGGGTCTTTACATCTGTGGCTCTGTGACTACCACTTCTAGAGACCACCTCTGGCTGTGCTGCAAGCCCTGTGAACGTAAGCCCTGCTTCATCTGGTTGTACATTGGTAGATTCTGGCCTTCTTTTCCTTTGGAACTTCATATAGCCACAATGCCCATACTGTGGGGTCCCAATCATTAATGGCCTCCTTGGCTATGCTAGGAGCTCCTCACAGCCAAAGAGGTCTTAGGCTTTATGGGAAAGGTTTAAGTGTCAGAACAGGGTGAAGAGGAGGCAGTAGAAGAGGAAATCTGTACGTGGGTGGTGGAGAAGGCTACAATGCAAAAACAAGTGCGTGACTATTTCTCCCAGAAGTTCATTGCACCATTATCTGTATGTGTTGGGTAAGTGGGTGGTGGGAGTTGACAGAGAATGAGAGAGAGCACTGAGCTATGGGGACTCTATACACCGCAATATACCACACTGCCCCCATCCTTCAAGTCCCTTTCCAGAATCTAGCTAAGATCCCTCTCCAGGGAACACTGTCCAAAGAAAACTGCCACCTTATGTATCTAATGAAGTCTGGTAGGGGCCGCATTACTGTTGAGTTCAATCATGATAGCTGAAGGGTACATGTGGCTTAGTCCGACTCTTGATTTCAGCTCAGGTCGTGATCTCAGGGTTGTGGGATCGGGTCCCGCATCAGGCTCCCCACTCAGCACAGAGTCTGCTTGTCCCCGTCCCTCTGCTCTGCCCCCACTTGTGTGTGTGCATGCTCTCTCTCTCTCTCTCTCAAATAAATACATACATAAAATCTTTTTTAAAAATCATAATCAGTTGAGACCCCTACTGGTGCTCACAGATACAGAGGCTCTACAGAGGTTCTCTAGCATCAGCCAGAGGCCTACGGTACATACCCAAATATGCCCCTTCCTAAAAGAACGCCAGGTCTAGAGGACCACATGAAGAGAACCTAGAAGGGTCTTCAGAGCACTGTGGAAGGCAATAAGGATCATACAAACTCAAAAAGGCTCACGGCTGCATTTCTAGCTCCTGCTAGGGCTCTTGCAGCTCACCAGCTTCAATCAGAAAGTCCTTAGAATCATGAAAATATAGACAGAGGGAACTGGATATGACCTTAAACGTATCCAGGTCAACCCCTTCATTTGATAAATGGAGAAACTGAGCCACGGAATGGCTAAGTGGCTTGCCCAAGATCACAAAGTTTAGAGTGTCAGTGAC
Organism: Phoca vitulina; assembly: GCF_004348235.1. Classification (NCBI taxonomy): domain Eukaryota; kingdom Metazoa; phylum Chordata; class Mammalia; order Carnivora; family Phocidae; genus Phoca; species Phoca vitulina. The sequence continues at coordinate 40,842,340 of NW_022589710.1, read as the reverse complement.
CAGGTCCTGCTTTCACTAAATTACAATACCTCAACTCTACTTATTCTGAGAGAAAACATAAAAAGACAAGGAACAAACAAAAAAAGCTAACAATCATGAAGCACCTATTGTGTTAAACAATCTTCAGAACCACCCTCCCAGGTAGGTACTAGTATTATCCCATTCTGGGGCTGAGGAAACAAAGGCTTACAGAAGTGAGATTTGCTCAGGTCCCAGAGCCAGCAACAGGAGCACTGGACTCAGAACACGGGCAGTCTGATTCCCAAACCTGCACCCTTGCTGCCTATCATGCTCTGAACCCTACAGCTCCATCCTACCTGTGACTCCAGCTGTGGGGAGAGGGCCGATAACGTCATCCCCAGCATGTTCATACACACCCCTCCCTCCAGCTGGCTCAGGAGGCCCCTTACTGCCACACCCCCAGGACTGGCCCCCTGCTATTCCACAGCACAAAAGCCCACCACTCCTCTCTGCTCTCGCTGCAACTGGCTGCTAGATAGGAGAGTCCCCTATTCCAGCTTTGGGAGAAACAATGGGACGAGTCTTTTCCCTCCCCCCCCAAAGAGGCAGGCCCGAACCCACCTGAGGCAAGGCTGTCTCCAAGGAGGGTGCTAAGGATCACCAGTGGAAGGAACACTCCATGTCCCGCGGAGGCCACGGCCAACGCTGCGGTGCTCTTTGGTGCTATCCTGCCATGGCACATCTTTTATCCGTCCAAGTTATTTTAAAAAGAAAAAATTTAAAAGCCAGAAGTAAGAATTCTAAAGTCAGCCACGGGTAGATTTACCTATAAAAAAAAACAGGACAACAAAAAAACAAAGACGTAAGTGAAAACTTCAGCCATAAGTTTGTTGCAAGTAGGCACTTTGGTAAGGAAGCTATAATCACATACAAAGTTGAAAGAATTCTAGTAAATGAATTCCTGCTGCCAAGAAAGGACAGGCACGTAAGTGGCTTTTCAACGTGTATCTGGGGAAATGCCGAGGCCTGCAGCAAGCTGCCATCAGCACCCACATCCAGGAGCCAGATCCTTGAGACAGGACAAGGAGACAAGTGCAGGCTCACCTGGAGATCTGTCAGGCACCACAGAGCTTTCAGAAGTTGCCTGGGCTCTGCCCCACCACCTCCAAGCCTCCAACAGAGAGCAGGAGAGAGGCAGCTGTTGACAGAGCGCTACACCCCTGAGTCAGGCTTTGCCTTGGCCACTTGGACTCAGAGCGAGTTCAACCAACCGAAAGGAAAAAAAAAAAATAGGGAACACGTGTCTTAAAGGGAGAAATACACCGCCTAGAGAAGGAATGCAGCAGCGGGAGCCAAGGGCCCATGGCTAGGCTTGCTCAACTGCCAGAGGCAGGATGAGCCCCTGAGGATGTGACGCTGACTGCACAGCCAGGAACCTCAAAAACGGACCAATTAATCCAGGCTCACCTGACACACCTGTGACCCCAGAGGCCACACCTGTTGACGGTACCTGACACCGACTAGGGGGAGGATGGACTGTAATTGTTAACTGCCCCCGCCCCCTGCCTCTAGTTCAGACTATGACTCCAGACGACTAGGAACCAGAGTCTACGGCCATCCCACCCTGAACGTGCCCAATCTCATCTGATCTAGGAACCAGAGTCTTAAAAAAAAAAAAAAATCAGGGGTCAAGACTTTTAGGGATTATTTTCTACATGCCTTCAGAGAAGTTGAAGATACATTTTGATATAGGCCTATTATATTTTAGTTAACTCATTTGATTTCACTGATCCTTGTTTATAACAGGTATTCCAAATAAGATTACAGTCCCTTTTTAAATTCCATACACACACCTCCTTCTCCATAAATAAGGCTTTATGTAAATAAATAAGGGAGCCTGCCATCGACAACGCTAATAAAGGGTGCCCCTGCGATTCTGCCAGAGATATTAACCAGCCCTGCCTTCCATCTGTGTCTGAAGCCTTGACTCAGGCCTGCATCCCCTGCTAAAGAGAGTGACTGCAAACAGCAACATGAGTTGTCTCAGTATGAAGGAAAAGCAGCTATGAAGGTCTTCAATGAGCATGAGCCAGGGGTTCAAGAACAGAGCTAACCTTACTCACTACCCCAAAGAGCTGTGACTATAGCAGTCTTCTGTCCACAGCTTTTACCCAGGCTCCAACTTGAGCCTTTAAAGCTCTAGAAAAGGAACGGCTCCTGAAGAGGTCTGGGGGTAGATTCTGTAAGTGACCCAAAACAGTACACAAAATTGTGTGTGTGTAAATATGTGGAATGTGTATACATTTATGTGGTTAAGAATAGTCGAGTTAGAATGCCGAAATTCAAATCTGTTTCCTCTATTATGACCATGTGACCAAATAATTCTCTTAGCCTCAGCTTCCTCATCTGTAAAATGGGAACAATAACCATACATCTTCATAGGTTTGATGTAAAGATCAGGATCAGACAAAACACTTGGCAGTGCCTGGCACTTTGCAAGTCCTCAGTAAACACGGCCTGCTATTGCTGTTGTAATTATTAATAAGGCCTGAGTTTAATAAGACCTTAGAGGTCATCAGGCTTCACCTCCTCCGATAGATGCCAAAACCAAGGTCAGAAGAGGTTAAAGAATATGCCCAGCTAGGAACAGGCCCTTTGGTGCTGCCATTTTGGATTCATTCACAGCAGGTAGCTATACCAGATAGTCATCATCCCCTCAAGGCAACAACCAGTGGATCACTGAGAATAATACCTGGTTGTGCCACATCACAGCACGTGCACAACAAATATTTCTGCAGTGAATGGATGAGGCTGGATCAGAGTGGTGCTTAGATGTTCTGTGCACAAGTGAAGGTCATCAGGAAAGACTACCCAGAGGAGATGATGCTGACTGCTAGTGCGTATGTTTAGTGAAAAAGAAGGAAAAAAAGAAGGTACCAAATACAAGTGGAACAGAACAATGGGAGCACAGCACTCTTGGCAGAAGCAGAGTTAAGGGCTAAGCTAAGGAATTTAAACTTTACAGTGAAAACTATGTAGAGCTTACAGGATTATAAACAGAGAAGTTACAAGACCAAATTCATTTAGGAAGATCACTCTGGCAAGGATTTTGGAGGCGGGGCAGGGGGGCACCAAGTGGTAAAGATCTTAAATTTAGTATTTTATAATTAATGTGGAGCTCTTTCGAGGGCAATTTGACAACATCTGTCCCCAAAATGCACACATTCTCTAACCTATCAGTTCTGCTTTTAGAACCTGTCCTCAAAAATCACATGAGCAATGATATAGACGTAAGATATTCACTGCATCCTTTGTACTGGACAAAGATTGAAGTGAGACAAGTTAAATAAGTTGTCATACACACATGTAATGGAATACTGTGCACTGGTTTGAAAAGAACAAGGCAGGTCAGTCTGTACTCATATATGGAACGACTTCCAAAATTAGCACGTGAAGAAAACCATTTGTGAGTACACATGTATTTTTAAAGGGGATACACATACACACACCTGTATGCCCGGAAAATCTCTCTCTGGAAGGATGCACAAGAAATCAGTAGCTAAAGATTGCCTTCAGGGAGGAGAAGTGAGTGATTAACAGGAAAAGAACTCATTTTTCACTGTATGTATTCCCCTTTAATCTCCTTAAGCCTTGTATCTTGTGCATGTATTACCTATTCAAATAGATAAAATTAAGGTAGCAAGGTTTTCTTACAGACCGCCTGTCTCCTCCCTCAACAAACTGATTGACATTCAAATAAACCTGATTGCTCCTCCTGCCCGGAATACAGTCACTTTCAGGGCTCAGCATAAGGGTCATCTCCTGGAGGAATTCTTTTCTGACACTTCACACCAGGCCCACCTCCAGTAGGACTAACCCCCTTCTAACTCCCAAAGTGTCCTGAGCACCCTGCCATGACTATACCTCTAACAGGTTAATACATCTATATGTTTATCTGTCTCACCTCACCAGACTCAACGTAAAGTCAGGGACTGTGAATTACCTAACAGAAAAGACAGGGAACAAATGCTTGCCAAACTCATGAATACTGTGGGGAGGAGCCAATATAGTATTAGGAAGAAAATGCACACATATGACCTCCTGTTTAGTTTTAAAGAAACACCTGACTCCTCCCTTACTGCTTAAGCTGCTACCTGGGCCAAAGGACCAATTCCACCATGAAGCCTAAGAACTGATCAAGTGCAGAACAGATGGGGGTAATGACAATGGGAGCTCTGCAAAGGAAAAAGATGAATAGAGGGTAGTCAGTGGAGTGTTTACATGCAAGGCTAGGCCAAGAGTTAGTGCTTCAGAAGTAATACAGAGATAAGGGAAGCCCTACAACCCCAGGGTATTGCTCAGAATGGGAGAACCCAGCTACTGTGGAGAAAGGGTCACCTATATACATCTCATCATTTTAAGAAGGGATCTGCTTTGAACACAGAATTAAAAAAATAAAATAAAACCTGTCCTTGAATTGTGACTTTAGACCAAGTGAAAAGAAAAACACTTCAGAACAAATTAACTAGATATTCATTACCCCTAGAGAAACACACAAAAACTTGAAGAAGAAGAAGACGGAGGAGGAGGAAAAGGAGAAGAAGAATCCATTTCACTTGAGTATTCCTTTGGTACCTTTCTTCCCCAGACAGAAAGTAGATGCTGGTTGTTAGAGGCTGAGAGAAAGGAATACGGAGTTCATGCTTAATGAGAACAGAGTTTCGGTTTTGCCAGATGAAGAGTTCTGGAGATGGATGGATCGTGGTGATGGTTGTACAACAATGTGAATGCACTTAATGTCACTGAACTGCACAGTTAAAACTGGTTAAGATGACCAATTTCATTTTACGTGTATTTTACCACAAAAATTTTTGGAAAAAAATTGTGATTAAAGAGGAGCCTGGAACTAATAAGCCTCATGTTCAAAGCTGGCACTCATCCACCCTCACAAGGCATGTAACATTTAAAGTTAGAGGTAAGACGAGAGGAACCAGGGTTGCAAGTCAGTCCCCTCTCCGCCACCAAACAACTGGCTGGTCATGAAGGCTCCCTGGCTTCCATTTCCACATCTAAAAAAAGGCTCGAAGGTCTCTCTCAGCTAGAGAATTCACCACAACATCCAAGCTTCTCTGTGTATAACACACCTCTTCCCCTCTAAAATATGGGGTCAGAAGGAGTCGTGGAAAATCTGCATTCATCCTTCTGATATTCTTTCTTGGGACTGGTGCTGCTGCCCCAATAGTATGTGGTAAAAAGAGACCCCATGAGCTAGAATGTCAAGCCCTCAAGGTCAGCGTCTGGTCTCTCCCACCTCTGTGAACTCAGAACATTAAAAGCTAGATGACTGTGCTCTGCTGAACATCATGAACACTCATTTCCTTTCAGAATAATCCTCTATGAGGATCCATGGCTCTGATTATGAGGAAGCCACTTACCTCACCTCTGCCTCTATAACCTTATCTATAAAATGGGGCTGTTGCTTGCTTTAACTATCTCCCTACTCTCTGGTGAGGCTCAAAAGGGACAAAATACAAAGGACAACTCTGTAAACCGGCAAGACTCGGGTCCCTCTATCAACAGTCTTGGCCTAGGAGCCAAGGGCTATCTGAGAAACTGCCCATAAAAAATGATGATGAAAACATGACAGGCTTCTGGAGTAAAGGGTAACCTGTAACACGAGCCCAAAGTCCACATGGTTTGCTTGCTTACTGTTGCCAGAGATGCTTCCAGGTTAACCAAAGAGCCTGAAAAGATTAAAGGTATCCTGGGAGTCACCTTCAAAAATGGCTCACAGCCTAGGGAAGCAGCAGCAGCAGGTGGGCCAGCCATGAAACAGCCAGGGCACCCTGCCCCTGAGACAGCTCAGGGCCCAGATCTCCTCAGCCCGTGTGCCTGGTTGCCTCGGGGCCCACCCCTGTGGAGAATGTCACGGTCCTGCGGGAGTAGCAGGGTCCTGTTACACTCCACTGAGCTCTCTCCTCTGTGGAGAGAAGAGTCCTGACTCTATCAAACTTGGCTCCCAGGTGCAAAGTGGGTTTCTCTACAGTTCTATGAGATCAGCCTCAGTCTACGTGTAATTTTCAGGACAGATTATTTCCTAAACCATGACCCATCTCTCCGTTAGTTAAGAGAGGGAACTGGATGGGTAAAACCAACATAAATCCTTTTCTTGCTTCAGACCTAGTCCAGAAAGGGGATGGTGGTAGTGGAGAGTCTAGAACAAGAAAGTCTGCTCCTCTGATTATCCATCTTCACCAACCCCAATGCTGTTATGTGAGGGGGAAGACAGCGGTTTGTGAAACTTGACCAGAATTTAACCAGTTAATTACCTTACGGAGTGTAAAGATAAGAAGTCCTAACTCAGTGAAGTCCAAAGTCCCCCAGAGGGTGTGATAAGAGAAGTGGCTAACATGCCAGGAAGGCCTCCCTTACTGCTCCCTTTCTTCCCTTCCACGTCTCCTCCACTTCCCTCCTACTCACCCAGAAACAGCTGGGCCACAGCAGCAAAAGCTATCTAAACGGCAATCAGATCTTAATGCCTCCCACTCTTCCCTCCAAAATGAAAAAATGAAGTTACTTCTAGAGGTCTTCAGTTTCCTTTGTTCTCCCCCGTGACTCCTTCCAATCTTGTTAACCTTTATATCTTCCCCTTTCTTTTGTGCCACCAGCATGTGAGGGCTTCAACAGGCACAAGTCTTCTACTGGACTTGGAGATCCCTGACAGCCAGAATGTTACCTTATCCATTTCCTTTTTATCTCCAGCTCCAAAGCCCAAAAGACACAAAGTCAAACTCTTGTTAAAATTCACCTCCTAGAAATCCCAAAATAACCCTCAGCTTTCCTCATAAGCCACCTAAGCCAGAGTAGGGTAGGGGTTAGAGATTGTTTTTTTTTTAATTGCTTTGATAGTCTTTGTATCTTTGTCTGGTTTCCCCAGAATTGCTCCCCACATCCTCCTGTTGTCACACTTTACCCCTACCATACTCCTCAGGCTTCAGAGCAGATCAGCAGACACACTACCCCAGCCCCAACCCTAAGCCTCTCTTTAACAGTCTCCAACATCTCTTCTAAAACCTAACAGCAGGATGACTGCAGCATGGACCTAAATGCACAGGACAGCTCTAAGTCCCGGCTCCACCAACCAACAGTGGACTGACCTCAGGCAAGTAAATTATTCTTCCTGGTCCTCAGGGGGTGGGCCTGGATGATCCCCAAATGCCCTTTCAGTTCTAAAGAATCTGGAATGTCTTCTAGGGAATAGGAGGGGCCCAGAAATATTTCCTCTGAAAACATAAGTCAACAAAAGTTCTAACTGGAAGGAAGAAATGTTAAATCCATCCTCTTTGTTCTGCATGAGCAGTCCTCTCCCCCTTCATCTCCCAAGACCCATCTCAGCATCCATCTCCCTCTGCACTGCAGCAAACTCAGGAAACTCCACTTTCCCATTTAGAGCTTCATCAATCCACCAGCACATTTGTATAGGCCATCCATACACAGTGTTCCTAAAGTGCTTTCCAAAAATAACAAACTTCTAACAAAAAAACCCCAGCCTCTGTCCGTGTGTGCACGCACACGCGCACGCATGCACACAGATCACTGCAGAGCTGTAGGGGCCCAGAAAGAAAAGACTCAAGAGAGGACAGAAGAACAAAACAACACAGACTCAAGACAGGACAGAAAAAAGGAGAATGAAGGCAGAGTGGCTGTGAGCAGGAACTTGGCTCAGGCTGTAAATTTCCAACCCTGAAGGCAGGAAACCACTTCTTCTCTAGTCCCAGCTTCACCAATGACTGATGGGCTGAACTAGGACAAATCACACCGCCTCCCTATGCCTCTGTTTCCTCATCAATAAAATGAAACAGTTCAACTAAGGCTTCTCAGGGAGGCTGGGATCGTGGAAAGATTCTAGCAGACTGGGCCAAAATCTCTGCTCTCCTTGGATAGTATTAGGTAGTCCAGAGCAAATTATTTTCAGTTCCCATCTATAAACTGGATACCCACACTTCATTGGGTTGTTGTGAGGCGGAAATGAGATAAACGTGAAGGATGCAGGATGGCGTATGGGACAGTGGGCACTCAAATTAACGTTGGCTAAGGCCCCTTCCTGCTCTAAAAGGCTATAATTGAGCACCCACCGGATTCCCAAAGGGCACTGTTTCAGCTGGGCTAGAAACATATGCCCTGAAACTAGGCTCAAAACACAGTCAGTGAACCTCCAAGGTTCTCCCCCATGATGTTCTAAAAATATATTTTTAAAGGAACTTAGCATTCCCTCCCCCCAAATTAAATAATTATGTATGTGACTATACTAAGGCAATACTTGTATCCAGGGGGACCTAGGAGGTTTTCCAGTCTGAACATGTTGTAGGGAAGGATGAGGCACAGAGCTTACATGTTTGTTACATATATGTGTATACACACACACACACACACACACACTCATTACCTCATTAAATAGGTGCCATTACCCCCATTTCACAGATAAATCAAATCCAAGGGGCCGAAATCTATTCTCCTCCTGTTTTCCTACTGCAAAGGGCTTCCTGATCTTCTGTTTTCCAAATACAATGTCAAGTTTAGTTGCATCTCTTCTGAGAAAACTCATCAATTCAGCCCACAACCATGGAAGGCCCTTCTGAATCCAAAGCATTACTGCCTGGACCATGAATGGGACAACCAATCATATCCCTCCCTAGGGCCTGCTCACAGTTACTTAACTGTTGTATGCTGCATTTACTGCATGTAGTAAATTCCTGCAGAGACCACCAACTCTGCCTCGTTCTACGCCCCAAAGTGCTCGACATTTACTTGTTCACTGAAGGGGGAAAAGAGATAAACCCAAAAGACATAATTTGTGTAGGAAATACAAGAAAGCAAAGTCACAGCAGACATAAAACAGGAGAGGAAAGGGGCATGAATCCTGAAGTTTGGGCCAGGTAGCAAAACACGTGCCTGGCAGAAGGGGCTATAATTGGCTCCTAGACCCCAGAAATATATCTATGTGTCATCACACCCCTCTGCTTGGTTCCCATCAGAGTTGAGTGGAGCAGGCTTCAATACCCACTGGGCAAATAAAGTCTGGGAAGCTGATTTGCTAAATCTGACTTCTTAGGGCTCTGTGTTTGCTGTGACTATACTGCAATTCAGCAAATATTTACTGGCTGTCTTCAGTGCAAGGCTTGGGTGATCACAGAGATGAAGTGTGGCGCACACATGAATTCCTTACTCTCAAGGAATTCACAGTCTACGTGCAAGGAATTCTATGTTTATATAACACCATGAACGTGTTAGGAGGGTCCAATAAAAGGGTTGTTTGTTTGTTTGTTTGTTTGAAGTGCTATGAGAATGCAGAGGAGATAGGAACAAAGACTGCTGAGTGGGACTAGGGAGAGGTGAAAGAGAAAGGTTGAACTGGACCTTGAAAATCATGCACATACCTAGTGAGCTCTCAGGACAGATTTGCATGCATAGTGCTAATTACAAAGAAAGAAAAAGAAATGTAGAAAAGCAATTCACCAAAAGGATGGCAGAGAGAAAGAGACCAAAAAAAAAGGTGGTAATTTTGTCTGCCAGACCCCGCTGAATGCTGTGTCTGGTAACGAGAAATAAATATCTATCTATATACCTTCAATCAAGATGTTTAGGTGCTAGGTTTTGGTTTCCAAAATACTCATAGCTGTGCAGGAAACACCTCCTCCAGGTCAAAAATAGCAAACCCAAGAGAACTGGCTAATGCACTTATGTTTACTTTTTACCATCTCTGTGGAGGCTTCCCAAAGGCCCCCAAATGGGATGGTATAAACAGGTCTGTGTCACTTCCTGGTTCTCAGGCCTTCTGCTACATTCCCAGTCAGTCTGGGAAGGCTGCCTATTTAAAAATAAACTTTAAAAAACTCACCCAAACCCCAACTCTAAACCACCCTTTCCTCTACTTCATTCAATTTCACTAAAATTAAAAGGGATTGAGCAAGAAATGAGACACAAATGACCACAAAGAATGAATTCTCAGCTCAAAACAAAAATATATGCTGAGTTTGGGGTCAGGAGATCTGGATTCTACTCATGTTCTGCCTCTAACTGGAAAACCTGACCTTGAGCAAGCAAGATAATTCATCTTTCTGCACAATAGCTGCTTCAGCATACCTAACTCCAATGCAGTTATCCAATCGTTCTGGACCTCAGTTTCCTTATCTATAAAATAACACTAATAATAGCTATCTCATGGGTAAGTATTATACTGGGAAACACATACAAAGCACTTAACATAACACCTGGCATTTAATGAGTCATCGAACATGGTAGGTATTCGAATTATTACCACCTATCATTATTATTATCATTATTTTCTGAATATGTAAGGGTTGAGCTAGATGACCACTCCCTTTAGAGTTTCTCTGGCTCCAAAATCCTATGATTTTAAGTCACCATCTCCTTTTTTTTTTAAGGGACTAGACAGAAAGGAAGGAAAATAAACTTGGCAAAACATGACAGTTACAAACACCTCCTCAGCATTTATGTCACAAACACTAGGATACGATTAGGAAATCCATCAGTGAATAAAAAGGGGCATATTACCCTCCCCAATGGAAATGTCTTCCCTATTCCTGCATTAAACCCACAGCATGTGGCAAGTTCATCCATGACACACTGCTTCTACTCCCATGAACACCAAGGACAAGGCCCTCTGGGCCAGAACATTCTGACTTCACCCACCTCTTTTTTAACTGTCAGCAGCTCCTTAGAGCAGCCCTAAAAGATAGCACAGTGGCCAATCCAATCCATTCATTTCCTTTTTTTTTTTTTTTAAGATTTTATTTATTTGACAGAGAGAGAGAGTGCGAGCACAAGCAGGGGGAACAGCACGCAGAGGGAAAAGCAGGCTCCCCGCTGAGCAAGGAGCCCTACGCGGAACTCGATCCCAGGACCCTGGGATCATGACCTGTGCCAAAGGCAGATGCCCAACCAACTGAGCCACCCAGGTGCCCCTAATCCATTCATTTCTAATAATGACTAATCCCTCTACCAAGTGTTCCTGTTTTAAATAAAAAACTGGCCTCCCTTTAATATAATATGAATGTGGCCAAAAGCAAATGCCCTTCCCAAAAGTCACAGTAAAACCCTAGGTATTCAATTTTATCAAAACCAAAGTGCTAGCTAAACCATAATTAAATTCAGATGAAATTAATAAACTTTTCCTCTTATTTATTCATTTGATGTCCATGATGTGCCAAATGCTGTAGAAGATGCCAAAAACTAATAGGATGGGATGAGTGAAAACAATAGAGGGTGGTGCCGAGGTTTCTGGCCTAAGTGACAGGGTAAATGGTGAAAGCTACCAAAGGAGAGAAAGAACACAGGTGGACAAGCAGATTTTAGTGAAGAATGTAATAAACTGAGTTCAGGTTATTCTTGGACATGTTGAATTGTAGTTACTTCAAGGATATTCAGGTAGAAAGGTCTAGCAGGCAAATTAGAAATGAGTATGGTGCTCGCTTTGGCAGCACATATATTAAAACTGGAACAATCCAGAGAAGATTAGCATGGCCCCTGCATAAGAAATGAGTATGAAATTCTGCAGAGCACTTTGAGCTTGGAGTTAGCAGCCTATAAGTGATGGCTGAAATCATGCAGAATAGATGGACTCACCTAAGAGAGTTAGAGTGAGAAGAGAAGAAAGTCACGGACAGAATCCTGGGAAGAGCAATAACTTTTTAAAGGAGCATGTCAAGGAAGGAGAGCCCATGAAAGACACTCCAAAAAGTACGAGGAAACCAGGCCCTGTGCATTATAAATGTTAAGGGAGGGACAGAGACAGTGAAGGAGGATGTAGGGGGAGTTGGCAGTGAAGGTCCAGTAAGATGAAGACTGCTCTGGTCACGGGACCATTAATGACGTCATCAAGAGCAGTTTCATTTGAGTGGTGAGGGTAGATCATATTGATCTTAACATGAATTCAAAGTGAGAAAGTAGACACAATAAAGGCAAAACTATTGGGGGTAGGGGGTCGGAAAAGAAGGGAGAAGAAAGACTGGAGGGTGGCTAGAAGGAAATCGTATCTTACAAGCTGTGCCTACTCAGTTAACCCAAGGATTTTAGTTAAGATTCCTGAACTGCCCAGATAGCTTGGAGAGTCACTCTGAACTGACACTCCCACACATGCTGTGGTTGGCCAAACTAGGGAGAAGCTGGGGAGGAATATCAAAAGAGCTACCTGCTTCCTTCGTGTTCAACAGCAACAAAAAAGCCTCTCCATCCCATCACCCCTACCCCAAAATTGCTACATCTGTAAGATTCATGAGTGGAAAGAAACAGTCAACCTAGCAGCAGGGCCAGAAATGACCTTTCCTCGTGTCTCTCAGGCCTTAAAATTCTCCATGAATATGGTCCCACTTCCTGCCATTTTCCTCCTTTCTACTCAAATGTCTACCTATTTTCCTCTGAGGTTCTGGTTCAGGCTCAGGATTCTAGGAGCATGTTCTTTACCTCCATCTCCTGAAGCTTAATAGCAGCAGCCCCAATCAGGTATGCACTTAAGCCAAACAAGACACTGTCTTCTGGTTCCAAGTGTTCTCCTCCATCTTGCGTAAATTCCAAGAAGCCTCTGAATCTATAACCAAACCATGACTCTTCCTGTCCTCTCCCTCGCAAATTACCCAAACTTCCTGTAAGCTGTCAAGATTGGACTATGAGGCCCCAAGCAAAAACAAGAAACAGGAACTTGCCTATTGTTCCTTCCCCTTTGATTAGTCCCACGCCTCTGCCTCCACTTATACTCTCCACCAAGGCCTACAAGCTCCAGTTCTAGCTCCAATCATATTTGGTTCTCCAGATGTGGGGCTCTAAATCAGGACCTGAGAAGAAAGGAATCTAATTCACAACAGATACTCCCTTAAATCTCCAAACACACACTCTAAAAGTTACCTCAAATTAGTCAAAGTTCAGGCAGAGGTACCAAACAAAGAACTTCATAAAGTCCAGGTTACACCCTGGAAGATGGTAAGAGGGATTATGATAAACACAGCAGATGAGAAAGAAACATCATTAATTAATGAGGGAATCTGGTATTTCCCTCCAGACAAGGCATCTGGACCCATTCCTCACAAATATCTTTAAGGAACTTACTGACTTCATTCAACACCTACATCGGGCACCTACATATTCTAGATTCTATGAAAGGTACAAGGATGGAGAAAAGCATATACCCTACAAGAGATTACAGTCTACTGGGGGAGATAAGACACATTTACAAATAACTACAATATGAGGTAGAAAGTGAAAACACATGGCTGATATATAGCCAAAATGCTGAAGACAAAACATGGAAGTAAGCTGGATCCCAGAAGAGAGAAATGAAACTGTTACTTACAGGATCATTCAATGTGGGTTTTAAAGTTACACAAAAGGAACCTCAAATCCTGATTCTGCCTCTCACTTCTTACAAGTCCCAGGTGTACTGTTTTAACTGCTGTGAGCCTCTGTTTTGTCACATATACCATGGGGGTAACAATACCTGTTTCGCAGAATTTCAGAATCCATGACTTACACATTTTTGAAGAGTTTATTATAGTATCCGGCACAGAGGCAGACTAGGTAAGGTGGAAGGGCCACTGCACAAAGTGAGTTAACGCTCCTCCCCTCCCCACATACGGCTATCTGGACCTAACTCATGCACAGGCAGCTGGGCCCCTGCTCTTTGTTCATCCACTGTGCCTATTAGTTCAGTTAGCTGCCCAGGTTAAATGGGAACGTGGTCAGGAGGTACAAGGAGGAGACTCAAAGTGTGTGTATATGTGCATGTTCATGTCAGGATAACACCTGGAAGCACACACCCAGCCTTCTGGTAAGAAAGTGCAGCATTAAAATACAGGTAAAATTACAGATTGTAGCATGTATAGCATGGTACTGAACCATGCTATTTTTTCGGACACAGGTGTCCAATGAATGTGTGGCAAATTGACATGACCCAAATCTGGTTGAATTCTCAAAATCTGTCTCAATGGATCCATTTTTCTTTTTCTTTTTTTTTTTTTTTAAAGATTTTTTATTTATTTATTTGAGAGAGAGAGAATGAGAGAGAGCAAGCACATGAGAGGGGGGAGGGTCAGAGGGAGAAGCAGACTCCCTGCCGAGCAGGGAGCCCGATGCGGGACTCGATCCAGGGACTCCAGGATCATGACCTGAGCCGAAGGCAGTCGCTTAACCAACTGAGCCACCCAGGCGCCCAATGGATCCATTTTTCAACAAGTGAACAAAAAGACATCCAAGGTTAAAAATTGGTCTGAGGTGACAATCTGAGGGACTTCTACCTCCAGTCATGATGGAATAACAGGGACTAGATTTATTTTCTCTCCTTAAACAACTAGAAAGTCAGATATAACATATGAAATAATAGTTTTCAGACATTCAACGATAGGCAGCACATGGCAGTGATCCTTGAGTAAAGGGAAGGCAATGCAGTGAACCCTACTAGTGCCCTACCTCCAGGATTCAGAGTAGAGAGGAGAAATCTGAAAGAATTCAACAATCTCACTGAGTCAGAGACAGAGTTGGGAATTTGGGGAGACGAACGTGGCTAGAATTTACAGGGCAAAATAACTGAAAAGAAGCCACAAAGAGAAAAAGCCCCAGAGATCTGTAGAGAGATCCCCTTGAGCCTTTGGCTGAGTACTCATCTGTGCGTATGTGTGAGGAAATTAGCAATGCTAGGGAAAGAATGAACGGAAAGAAGTAGGTGGCAAACCCCCAGAGTTCACACAGAGCCAGAAATATTCATGTTCCATTGGCCAAAGTGGAAAAATCTCCTAATACACAGGGCATCAGATGCAATCTTCAGAAGGATTTGGCCTTAGTAGTGGGACCATCCCAGCCCTAGACTAAAGGCTGTTCTGGACCCACCCTAACAAAGCGAGAAAACAAGCCTTGAAATGAAAGGATCGAACAAATTCCAAGTAACTGAATTGCTTCTGAGAACAAAGCCCAAAAGTATTGAAAGGAATACAAAAAGTTCCAGCACCCAGAAAAACAAAACTCACTATATTTAGGTTCAAATAAAAAAAAAAAAAAAATAAGAGGAACACAAAGAGGCAGAAAACTATGACCATAACTAGAATAATGAAACAATAGAAATAGGCATAAAATTGACCCAATGATAGAATTAGTGGACAAGGATGTTAAAATCTATTATAAATATACTCCATGTGTTCAAGAGATAGAGGAAGGCATGAGCATGATGACAATAGAAATGGAAGAGATAATAAAGACCCAAATTGAACTTCTAGAAGGAAAAATATAAATATCTTAAGGAAAAATATATAGGATAGCATTAACAGATTAGACACTGTAGAAGAAGAAAATCATGAACTCAAAAACAGAGCAAAAACTATCCAAAATGATATACACAGAACATCAGTCAACAGTGGGACACTATCAGGCAGCCTAACATACATACATATATATATATATAATATATACACATAACGTGTGTGTGTGTGTGTGTGTTGGGGTGGGGTAGGTAGACACAAAAACATTTTTCAAGAAATAATGGCAGAAAATCTTCCAAATTTGATGAAAACTATAAACCCACAGATTCAAGAGCTCATCAAACCCCAAGAAGGACAAAAAGAAAACACAAGGCCCACCATAATCAAAATGCTGAAAACAAGTGATAGAGACAATGTTAAAAGCAGCCGCAACAAGTAGGGGTAAGGAGAGACATACTGCCTTCAAAAGAGCAAAGGATTATAGCAGGTTTATTATCAGAAACAATGCAACCCAGGAGGCAATGGAGCATCATGTTGAAGTAATGGGAAAAACGACAGTCTGGCACTGGTTAAGGAAAAATTGACAAAACTATGAAGTTCCCATCACTAATGCTTTTTGTGCTCTGAAGTAACATTTTTCATGGAGGCCTGTGTTGAGCATAAGATGGAGGGAGGAAGTGTTTAGCGGCCTTAAAAACATTTCTAAGTACAGTATCCTATGAAGAATGAAAAGAGGTAAAGACCCTTTCTTAGGTTCACACAGAGGGGCACTTAACCATGTTTTATACCTACATATTCAGAACATTAAAGTCTGTAGTTCTTATGTAGACTTATATCAATATTGCTTAACACAATGGTAAAGAGACAAGAAAGGTCCATCAGAGGATTCACCCCATAGCAAAAGAAAATCAAGTTAGAAATAAGAAGGAAGGGCGCCTGGGTGGCTCAGTTGGTTAAGCGACTGCCTTCGGCTCAGGTCATGATCCTGGAGTCCCTGGATCGAGTCCCGCATCGGGCTCCCTGCTCGGCAGGGAGTCTGCTTCTCCCTCTGACCCTCCTCCCTCTCATGCTCTCTGTCTCTCATTCTCTCTCTCTCAAATAAATAAATAAAATCTTTAAAAAAAAAAAAAAAAAAAAAAAGAAATAAGAAGGAAGTCTCATTAAGGAACGAGTTAGCCTTACCAGCATCAGGCCTGAGTAGGCGCTGGCCTTCAGGTATACATATCTGCTGGTTAATGTGCCTGACTGACCTCTACAGATTCAGATGAAATGTTTTTCCAGAATGAAGAGCGCTGCTTGAGCAGAAGCAGGTAAGAATAAAGATATGAATGAGAGTTACTCAATTCTTAAGCTATGCAATCCAGCCCAGGGCAGCAGAATCTCCTCATTAAGTACCCTGGGCTGGCACCACATTCTTTAGAGTCCAGCCTGCAGCTCTGCATCCTGGAAGGACTATTAAGATGGCAATTTATCTGGGCGCCTGGGTGGCTCAGTCGTTAAGCGTCTGCCTTCGGCTCAGGTCATGATCCCACGGTCCTGGGATCGAGTCCCACATCGGGCTCCCTGCTCAGCGGGAAGCCTGCTTCTCCCTCTCCCGCTCCCCCTGCTTGTGTTCCTGCTCTCGCTATGTCTCTGTCAAATAAATAAACAAAATCTTTAAAAAAAAATAAAATAAAATAAAAAAAAAGATGGCAATTTATCTGTCCCATGCATTGGCTGGTCTGGTCTCCCCCACTAAACTGTAAACTAAACTGTAAATGCCCTTTGTAACCCTGAGACCAACATACAGTTAAAACAAACAAACAAACAAACACCATAAAAACCCCAGTGTAGGTGCCCAAGAGGGACCCTCCTTCCAAAAATACTTGTTGCCTGAACTAGAGGTTCTAAACTGGGGGCAATTTTAGCCCCCTCCCATGGTATCTGACAACATCTAGAGGTATTTTTGATTGTTCTAACTTCGGGGGAGGCGATGCTACTGACAGCTAGTGGGTAAAGGCCAGGGAGGCCACTAAACATCCTATGATGTTTCACAAAGAATTCAAGAAAACAAAGAATTCGTAACAAAGAATTATTTGGCCCCAAATGTCAACAGTGCTGCAGGTGAAAACCCTGGCATAAGTGAATGAATGCTGAGTTGTAACAGATGCCAGTAGTTCTACCTTAGTTGTGCATAATAGTGTAAAATTCCCTCACACCGCTAGAAAGCCTCTTGTCCTAACACCTGTCCCCAGAACAATACTTTGATCCTCCCATAGTCCCTAACTCGGGCTCAGAGTCCCTCAGAGGAGCTTGGGAGTTCAGACACCTGGCTTTTAACTACAGCTCTGCCACTAGCTAATTCTGAACATGTCACAAAACTTTTCTGGGCCCGTTTCCTCCTCAGTAAAACAGAGGGATTGGAAAAGATAATTTAAGAGTTCCTCCAGTTCTAAAAGTTCTATTTGAAATGCTAGGTTTGGCCTTATCTATTTACAATAAGCCAAAGAGAAAGGGGAAAGATCCAGTCTTAACTGTGAGTATGCACACCCACCATCTGAAGGACAGAGGTTCTTATATTGTGGGAACCAAACTGGGCCAAGGGGAGCTCCAGAGAAGCCAGGAACTCAGGCACGAGCAAGGGCCATGGGAAAGGGCTCTAAACAGTGGCTGAAAGGCCAGCCCAGGCCCTCAGGTTTAAACTATGTAAAGTCCTTTACTAGCCTCCCTCCTGCCCTCTGCAGGTCAATCTTTTTAATCGGTGTTAAGAGGAGGAGGAGGGGTAGGAGGTAGACTTACTATTCAAACTATGGGTCATTGAACAGCAGCACGGGCAATCAGCTGGGAGCTTATTACAAACTTGCTGGAATCTCAGCCTCCATCCCTGATCTCCTGATTCACAATCTGCATTGTAATAAAATTCCGCAGGTGATTCCTATGCTTGTTCAAGTTCGAGAAGTCCTAGTTTAGAGTATGCTGCCCTTCTGTTCTCTGCACTGTCACCTCTTCACTTGGTAAAGATGACTTTAAGACTCTGTCTACATTCCCCCTAATCCCACCTCCTGGTGCAGCTTGTGCACATGTGGACGTACGTACACACACACACCCCCACCCCCAGCTCAAAACCTCCAAACCCAGAGTCATCAAGAGTGACAGGGACTGGTTACTTTCTTTCCACTTGCCTCTTTCCTACATCCACACAAGGCCAGAAAGAGGCAAGACTTAAAACACAAGCAAAATTAGAGCTTTTGTAGGTGACTCAGCCCACCCCCGCTGTTCAAAGATTCCCTGGGAGGAGGGACAGAAAATGGGGGGGTGAACCCAAAGGTACAAACTCTGATGGGAAGAGTCTCATCATTTACATCTGAACAGAGACCAACAGGGGTCCAAGGTTTCATTTCTAAAGTTTGTTTTTTGCTTTTTTCTTTTTGCTGCGGCTGTCTTACATTACATAAAGATTCTTGGGGGCTCGGGCTAAAGGGCAAGGCACACACACAGAGTAAACAAAAACGCAGCAAGGGTTCTCCTAGCACAGTGGTGGGGGGCAGCAGCTGGAACAAAAGCAAGACCTCAATGAAGAGTAGCATAACAGAGCACTGGAACAGAAGACAAAATGTGGGGAGAAAGGGGGCTGGACTCTGCTGAGTAGTCCGCGCAGTGAAGGAGATTAGGTTGCTGCTCACCCCTCACCCTACCCACTGTCACCAGCAGCAGATGGTCCAGCCCCAGGCAGCTGGCAGCAACAGCAATCTGCACGTGCCTGCCTGCCCCACCATCAGGGCCGCAGATGGGGAAGAGCAGGGCAAAGTCCAGATCCATCCCAGGTCAAAGCAACACCGAGAAAGAGCACCCCCAGGGCGGGGTGGCAACATCACTTAATGCTTTGCCACACTGAGATGAACCTAGAAAACAACTCTCAGCATTATCCAAGGTTCTCCTGCACCCACACACAGCTCATCAGAAAGAGGGCTTGGTAAGGTGGGGAAAAGCCAGAACAGCTCCCTGAGAGCACTGGGTGTGCTGGCCCAGGAGGGGTCATTTAATCATTCGGCATTTGCGTGCACATACCACATTCCAGGCACCGCACCGGCCTCCTGGGAGTGCAGTGGTGACAGCACAGGGTCTCTGTCCTCAGGAAGCACAAGGAAACAGACATTAACACAGTGGGATAAGTGCTGAGCACCGAGGGATATGGAAGCACAGAGCAGGGGCACCCCACCAGTACAGGGGCAAACAGTGGTCTAAACTGACACTGACTGTAAGAAGGGGCACTCCAGGGAGAGGAACAGCATGTGCAAAAGCCTGGAGGCAAAAGAGAACTGGGAAGTGCAAGTTTTTCTGCCTTTTTGGCCTCTGGTCACCCTGACCAGGAGCAGACTCATGGGTCTGTGTGGGGATCCTAACACATTACTGTCTAAAGGAACCTGGGGTCTTGGGGTCATCTTGTAAAGTCCAATCTATCCATTTTAGGAGGGGAACTGAGGTCCAGAAAGGGGCCATGACTTGCCCAGGGACATGGCTTGCTGGTGGCTGAAGCAGAACTCAGTTCTCCTACCTCTTCACTTAAGCAGAGTGCCCTCAAATATCCCCCAATCAGAATCCAACCACTGAGCTCCATCAGACCTAGTGCCAGCCCCAGCACTGTTCTCCACTGTGCTCTGTCCATTCGGAGCACCCAAGGCTCGGCTCATGTCCAGGCCTCTGCCGGAGGAGGAAGTTCCACAGCATCAGCCTCCAGGAACTCCAGCGTGGCAGTAGCAACTCATGAAAAAGCAAGAGTGGCTACCTGCCTCTGCTGGAAAAGAGGCAGAAGGCACACACAGCAATAATCAAGGTAGGTTGTAGTTTTTGTGGAGTTTTTGTTTGTTTGTTTTTGAGGGAAGGTTTAGCAAAAATGGGCCCCTCCTTGGAAATGAAGGAGGGCTGTTCAGAAAACTGGAGGGGACAATCAGTCAACACAGAAACAGGAGATGAGTCTGAGTGACTGCCAAACCAGGCAAGCTTAATTAAGACTCTCCTACCCTTTTCCCCAGGAAGCCCACCCCTCATCTGGCTGATCATACTAAACGAGCTGTGGGAAGCAGTCATTTTAGAGAAGCTGAAGGCCTCAGTTGGCCTCGCCTTGGGGGATGGGCCAGCAGCCAGGGGGCCAAGCCACTGGAACTTCAGGGCACAGCTGCCCTTAGTGTCATATCTGCCTTCAACAGCACTTGCTCTATGAAGGTCCCTCAGCCTCCAGCCTGCCACCCACCCACTCTGGATCCGTGTGTGCACCCTGGAAGTACTCATTAGCTTTGCGAGTGTAACCCGCTATAGAATCTGAATAGAAGGCACAGTTACTCAACTGCAAAGCAGAATTCCTCCTCTTCTCATAACAAAACAAAGATGCATGCCAACAACCAGCTAGCTGGTGGAAACTGTGGAAAGAGGCTAAGGGGCACTAGAGTTAAGCCCATTTACTAACCTCATTTAGATGCCTGGCAAACCTCTGCTCCAAGGCCTTAAAGCATCAGTATGATGAAAACATCCTCAAGATCAGAATTCTTTCCTGTCCCAAATGCCCTTGGATACCACCTCTGACCTCATATCCAAGTACAATCCTGGCCTTGAGTGCCAGTGCCAGACTTACTCAGGGGCTGAAAAGCAATGTTTGGTCTAATACAACAAAGGGACCATAATGGGTACCTTGCGTCCTAAATTCCTTCATATCTGCCACAAGGAACCTCTGGGTGGAGAGGGTGTGTGTGTGTGTGTGTGTGTGTGTGTGTG
>NW_022589710.1:40798159-40821361 GCF_004348235.1 Phoca vitulina | reverse complement strand
GCGCGCGCGCGCACGCTCGCGCGCTGGGGGATAACACTATAGCCAGACTTCCTTTTCTTTCATCCAAACAACAAACCTTAAGAACTTGCCTTCCTGAAAGACAAATGCAGTTCATTTCCAAACATCACTGACAGAACTTCTTGTTTTCTCTCTCTGCTTTTTAAAACAGATGAATGCTCCCCTAGGGAAAAAGCAGCTGTAAATACAGGAGAGGGTAGAAAAAGAATCCTGCTATGAGTTTCAGAGGAACCATTATACCATTGTAAAAAGCATTCTCAAAAGAACAACACACCCAATCCAAACAGAAAACACACTTCATTCAAAGTACTTCTCTCAAGTATAACCTTTGGGCAGATGATTTCTCTATACTCAAGGCTGTTTCTTCCTCTACTCAACACCATGACCTTCACATATAGTAAGTTAGTGATTTTCTTCCCAGGAGACTTGGAAAGAACTAGCTCACAACTCAATGTATCTGCTACTTAGTGCCTATCATCATCATCACCATCATCGCCATTATCATCATCAAAGGGCTAAATTTCATTTCTAAACTGTTATAGAAATTTAAGCAAATATAAGCCATTGTTTTTAGGCAGACTGAGACCACAGTATTTACTAGCTGAGCACAGGATAAGAAGAAGGAATAAATCGGAAACATGCAGCCTGGCTTCTGCACTTATTACTTTCCAAAAAGAACAGCATTTTTCAAAGGCTCAGAATTCTGGGAAATCACCCACTGGCTTATTATACCCCTCCATCCAACAGTAATGAGGCTGCCACCTCGAAACCCATTTGCCAAAAATAAAAGATCTAAAGAGGTGTTTCACAGAAAGTTTGTGAGAAGAAAATTCAAGCTGGTTTTATTTTCATATAAGCTACAATTAAATGGCTTTGCCTTTGCAACCACACTTCCTACCTCGAATTCCAGTAAGTTTAGAAGTGCCCCATAGACTTAAACTGGATTGCAGGGAATTCAGCTGGCTAAAACTGGTCCCAGCCCACAGCCATATTAGTAACTAACCTGTTACACAGTCCTAGGTGGGTCTGAGAAATAGAAGGGGATTGAGGAGAGGGTAGGCACGATGCTTAAAATTCTGCCGAAGTCAGAAAAGGAAGACACTGCTTTTAATTTCATGTAAGATTCTATTGTTAGAAGGGAAAATGCAACATAAGCTATAAGCCCCATCAGTGACAAAGCAAAAAAAGAGAATGCTTGTATTTGCAGAATACATTCATACCCCCAAATTTCTCAATCAATACAAATGCCATTAACACAAATAAATCAAATCCTGAGTCCAACAGGTCTGCTCACTGTTGCCCCAAATTGTCTGTTTTTTTAAGCTATAAGCTTCCCTATTGACCAGGCACCTTTCATCCTCCTTTTGGGAAGATTCACCACACAGGCATCTGGCCTCACAATTCCCCAAGAACCCTGGTAACCTTCTAGTATGAGCACATTTTCCATGTGAACCATGGAAATGAGAATGTAGGAATCTCAGAATGAGACAAACTCTTGGGTGACAAGCCTGACCCTTCCAGGTCTTGGTTTCCAGAGCCCTAGAACTTCTCCTGGATGGTCTTTGGGCCTCCAGTCCCTATTCTGCTCCAGACCCTGCAGAATTCTGCTAGGAACTACACTCTCAAAGCACTGTCAGATCACCTTTCACCTCTAATGGGTCACCTCTGTCTACCCCATGCAGCATCATCTCCCGTCAGTCCTTTATCTATAGCTTGCAAAATGCACAGAAGACACAGGTCCCACCCCACCTTCAGGGTAGCTGGGGAGGCTGCAAACCCAGACAGCAAACAATCAAGGCACACAATAAGGCAGGAGTATCTATTTCAGTATTCCATGTGGGTGCAATAAAATGCTAAATCGTGAGGTATGAATAATTAGAAAATAAGAAAGAACAAGCAGTAGCTACTTGTAAGTAAAGGACAAAATAATGAAAACAAAAACCAGGAAGGGTCTGAACCAAGACAGTCAAAGAGGACCTTAAGAGGAAGGAAGGAAGGGAGGGGTGCCTGGGTGGCTCAGTCAGTTAAGTGTCCAACTCTTAGACTTCGGCACAGGTCAAGAGCTCAGGATCATGACATGGAGCCCTGAGCCCCGCATGGGGTTCCGCACTCAGCAGGGAGTCTGTTTCTCTCCTTTTGCCTCTCCTGCGCAGGTGCACCCTCTCTAAAAATAAATAAATCTTAAAAAAAGAGAAAGGAAGGAAAGAAGGAAGGAAGGGAGGGAGGGAGGAAGGGAGAGAGGGAGGGAGGGATATCTGACCTTAAGGGAGGGAGGGAGGGAGATCTGAGAGCTGAATAAGTATGGAGAAAGAAGGAATTTCTCAGGCTGGAAGGCTGAAGTAAGCAAGATATAAATTGGGGGGTGGAGGAGGAGGAGGTGGGGAAAAGAGAGGGAAAGAGGCCAAGAATCAGAGAAAAACAGAAAGAAAAAAATCCCATTTGAGATTCTCCAGGGCATGGGACAATTCTTAGAGCTTCCCTATATCTATCCCTTGCAGACTCCAGTTATTCCACAAAGTATTAAGTATTCAACTGGATACTTATAGTAAAGCCAGTTTGTACAGCCATGAAAAACAGGCAGAGAAATTCTGCCTTGATGAGTAGGCAGTAGGAGCCAATGAACGTTCTTGAGCAAGAAACACGACCTAAGCCAACCGAACAAGTATTTATTAAAAGCCTACTATGTAAGGGGCACCAGAATACTTAGTCCTTGCCCTCAAAAGGCACTGCCATCATGGAAAGGGATGGTTAATACCACCTCCCACACACGCAGGGCTTCATTCTCTTACCTAATCTCATGAGATAAGAACAATGTTCTTGGGAGATGAACCTGGCAAGAGAGACCAAAGCAGCCTAAGAGGTTAGACAGGATGATGATCAGGTCTGGTCACGATAGTGGCGACAAAAACCTACAGAAGTAAGAATTGGCAGGGGCTGGTTACCGACTAGAAAGGAGGGGATCAGAGAGGGGAATCATTATGACAAAGAAGTCAGAGAGCAGGAAGACCTGGGTTTCAACTCCCAGATGGTGACATTATTTCAAGCCAGGCTTTCACCCTCCTCCTGACCGCCAAATGCTAAGGTCAATCAGCTCTGGGAGTTAATGGCTATTCTCCTATTCTCCTATTTCTGGGAATGGGGGTTACACATTCCATCTTCCCATCTGCCCACGGTCTTTTAAGCTAGTTGTGATTTCCTGTAATTCCTATTTGCAAGGAGGTGAAGGGGATCGATAAGGAGAAGAGTTGACAATTCCTTTGTCCATCACAATGGTGATAAATATATCTCAATGGTCCTGCACTAAAATTTTACTGGCAGCTCTTATTCTGGGAAGAAGAGAAAGGGGGAGGAAGCATTATGTTTAAAAAGCCCTGAGGCAGTGTTCTCCTTACACAATGAGTTCTCCTCCTAGGCAGAACCTCCCTAGCTGTATTTAGTGAGAGACAGGGATGAGACAGAGAAGCATCCGCCCTGAGAGCCAGTACCAGTTCCTACAGAGAAAAGAGGCCCAAGAACCCTCAGCGCCTGGCTATGTGAAAAATGAGCACAAAATCAGGAGAGCAGAAGAAACATAAACCAGGCCACAAATGCCTGAACACACAGCAGAGTGGAAACAAGTAGCTGGACTTCCACATAACTGCTCTGAAAGGGAGAGGACACTTGGGGACAAGGGCGTGGCCAAGTGCTCGTCCCAAAGTGGGGCTGCCCACTATAAGGCTGAGCCACAGGAGGGCCACCTTGGCTCCCAGAAATGTGGCCCTTCTCTCCCAAGACCCTGCCGGCCATTCTGCCATCCCTGACCATCCTAGACAGAAGGAGCATGGTAACAGGGGAACAGGGGTGAGAGGTGGAAGGGAAATCGCAGGTGATTTTCTCCCTCCATGACTCTAGTACCTGCACTTCCTAAACTTTCTTCAAGAAATAAGTACAACTTGAGATTTCCCAAGTTTTTTAAAAACAAGTTAACAGGGAAAATGAATTTGAGATGTGTACTTTACAAAGGGAAAGTGCAATCTAGCCCTCTTCCCTGTTAAACAAGAACAAAGCAGGGAAAAGTGCAGATTGAATGAAGAACACTTGTTGGTTAAAGCAACTTGGTGGATTCTCTGACATTTTCTAAACAAGCACTTCCCTCCCACCCGTGACAGATTCTGACAGCTCGAGCACAGTCATGCTTCACACAGGGACCTCAAACAACTAAAATAAAACTAGGGTGTGACCTGAGAAGATCTGTTATGGCAAAGCATTTTCCCAGTGCTCTGTTTAGGCTTCTTCTTATGGATGGCAAAAGGCCTTTTTATAAGCCTGTGGCCTGGCTGTGTCACGGAGGAGAGGGATGTTTTGTCAATCTGAAGGAATAGTTTCTATAACTGGGGTGGTCAGACTCAATGACATGGACGCTCAGAACAGTAATAATAGCATCATTATTATTAACTGGCACTTGACTGCTTAATCATTGTGCATGGATCTAAGCATTTTCTAGCCAATATTTTATTTAATCCTCACAACAACCTTAAAAGGTAAGTATTATGACTATCTCCATTTTTAGACAAGGCACAGGGAAGTTAAATAACTTGCCCAAGGTCATTATAGTTAGCAATTCATGACACCAAGCTTACAAACTAAGCAGTCTCACCCCAAAGCACAAAATCTCGGTAGAGGTTCACATTTAATCCATATTAGATTAACGTAATTCATTTTAAATATTAAAATGATCCTGGATATATTATGGAAGAGGAGGCAAAATTCCCATTCATTATAAAAGAAAACAGGAAGCCGTGAAGACTGTTCACACTGCCGCTTGCAGCTCTATACCCTCTCGAGGTGGACTTGGACTTGGCTTCGAAGCTCTACTTCAGAACCTGAGCAGAAGGAAGTTCTTTACATGTCATTCGCCAGGACCCCACCCACAAAGGAACTGATTCCCTACGTGTAAGGTGGGTCAGGTGATTCTAACTAAGCACACTTTAAGAAACACTGCTTTGGGGCATTCTAGAAACTTCTGAAGCTGCTGCAAATTTGGGAACTAGGTCATCAGATGTTGAAGGCTAATTCCCCTGAACTGCTAATGAGACAGGCACTGCATGTTAAAAAAGCTGTTGAAAGAGTGGAGTGGACTGAAACAGGAATTCAGAGACATTAACTCCCAGAGCTCTTTACAGACTTGCATCTAATGGAGAGACTGCCCTCTCCACGATGTGCATATATGTTTGTTCCCAATCTTCCACAGCTGAGATAACCTGGCCAGAAGGTGCCTCAAAAATGAGCTTGATTTCTCTGGAAAATGACGGCCAAAGATGGATACACTGCGTATTAGTGTTCAAATTCAGATATCCCTAATAGAAACTTCAACAGAAAAGGGCTGAGAGGGGCGCCTGGGTGGCTCAGTGGGTTAAGCGTCTGCCTTCGGCTCAGGTCATGATCCCAGAGTCCTGGGATCGAGCCCCGCATCGGGCTCCCTGCTCAGCGGGAAGCCTGCTTCTCCCTCTCCCACACCCCCTGCTTGTGTTCCTGTTCTCGCTGTCTCTCTCTGTCAAATAAATAAATAAAATCTTAAAAAAAAAAAAAAAAAAAGGAAAGAAAAAAAAGAAAAAAGCTGAGAGGGGAAGAATTCATTTTTGTTTTTTTTTTTTAATGTTTGTTCTTTAAAAGTCCCAACACAAAGCACGTTGCCTGGGTCTTTGCACTCATTTGTAAACTGAGTAAAGATGTACTTGCTTTAGGGTTGGCCTCTCTGTGTTTTAGTCTGTCAGTTACGTGCCCATCCACATATGTGAGCTCACCAATTTTGTCCTTCCTCCTTGGCTTAAATTATTTATTTCAATTGCATTACTATACAAGAAACATGGCTCCAAGTTCAGAACCGATTTCAGTAATTTAATGAAGTTGTGTAGAAATGCTAATGCTTTCTTGGGCACCAGGCTGACCTTTCCCTGCTCCTTTCTAGTCTCTGAGGGTAAGTCCTGGCTGCTGCCTCCCCTTGGGGTAGGATGCCCTCTCTTCCTGGATTTCCACAAGGTCTTAACAGAGGCTGGTTCTGCTACTTACCAGCCATGCCAACCTAGAAAGGTTTTTTTTAATACAATTTGGCATTAATTCTCACAACCATAAAATGGGTATAAGCAACCTACTTCAAAGTTGCTGTGAAGATTAAATAAGCTAATACAAATAAAGCACTTAGAACAGTGCCTGACACGTAGAACGCACTCCATACACGTTATCTTTTATTATGAGTCTACCTTGTAATGTTAAGAAAATTTTACGTGAATCTAGAGCTTTCTACTTTTCAAAGCAGTCTCAATTGATTATTGCTACAATTAGTCCTCACAACAGTCAGACAAGACGGAAAGTGTATGAGCATTTTCTGCTATAAGGAAGAACTCATTATCCCCCTAGATTTGGAGCTGGAGACCTGTCGCAGTCATCTTTGTATTCCACCCCCATACATACTAGCATGAATCAATAAATTAATGTTGAATTGGACTGAATATAGGGTTTGGCGATGCTATCAACAGAGCAATCCTAGCCTTGTGACAAGGAGCTAGGGAACAAATTAGAATCATTATTCTAGGGAATTCCTGGCTACCCTGAACACAGAGACAAAAGGGCCACCTTTCCCAGTCCTGATTCCAACTCATCTTTGAGAAGAAGCATTTGCAGGAAAGGGAGCAGCCAGAGGTCACTTAGAGGTAAACGGCCGAAGTGTCCGTGCACAACTCTGAAGCAGCAGGGAACCAGGATAATATAACGGGGCATTACCCAGCCCCTCCTGCTGGGCCAAATGGGGATCCATAAACGCGGCATCTCAAAGGCAAACAATGCTGCCTTCCCTAAATGAAATGGGAGTTGCCTTTCAGTAGAGTACAGGCCAGTCTATAAATACCAGGGATTAAAAGGCTTCCTGTGGGGCCAACTGCCACCTGCCTAAATACAGAGACTATCTGGTCTCCCAGACCCTAAATAAACCCTACAGAGAGAGTATCCCTGAGGGAAAAGCTGCCATCATTCAACAGTATATACACCCCCCTCCCCCCGCCCCAGTGATACCTCAACCTTTTTTTCTTTCCACTTCGGTTTATTTTTGCTCACCAACCCCTCCTTCCCAGACCTTCACCCAGGACCATACACTCCCATGCATCCCTCCACTGCAGCTCCCACCTGGTCCTGACCTCCTCTCTCCAGGTATTTGTTCTCTGTCTCCCTCGCCACCTCATCCTCCACCCCAACTTTCTAACCCACATATATTATATCTGCCCTGAAAAACACAGGCTTTGGAATCACTCCAGCCTTGGTTCTACCTCCAACAGAGTAATTTATAGTACTTAACTTTTTAGAGCTTTTCTGATCTAGAAAGTGAAGACAAGCCCATGAGAGTACAGCACCTAGCACAGTACCTGGCACACAGCACATACTCAGTACTTCCTGCCTTGTCCCACTCTCCACATTTTTCTTCTTTCTTTCCTGGGTTTCGTGACTCTGACTGTCACTGTTCCTAGGTATTATATGTGCTACATACATCCAAATGTCTTAACCCAAAGGAAGGGACTCAAATGATGAAAATTTTAGTCACCAAGGTTAACCATGTAGCAGGTACGTTCTGGGACAAGGTCCCATCAGCAACCTTCAAATTACACTAGAGGTAAGACTGGTTACCTTATACCTCCCCACTATAAATGGCCCATTTGGTGAAGAAAATAACCAGAGGGGACAGAAAGACACAGAGCTGAGGGTCACTTATGGCCAGCAAAGGATAAATAAAGGCCTCTGTTGAAAAGAGAGCTACCCTACAACCCACCAATTGCACTACTCCTAAAGATACAAATATAGTGATCCGAAGGGGCACCTACACCCCAATGTTTATAGCAGCAATGCCCACAATAGCCAAACTATGGAAAGAGCCCAGATGTCCATCGACAGAAGAATGGATAAAAAAGATGCAGTACATGTGTATACAATGGAATATTACTTAGCCATCAAAAAAATGGTATCTTGCCGTTTGTAATGACGTGGATGGAACTAGAGGGTATTATGCTAAGCGAAGTAAGTCAGAGAAAGACAATTATCAAGTGATTTCACTCATATGTGGAATTTAAGAAACAAAACAGAGGACCATAGGGGAAGAGAGAGAAAAATAAAACAAGACAAAAACAGAGAGGGAGAAAAACCGTAAGAAACTCTTTAAAAAAGAGTTTATTATTTGTCAGAGAGCGAGCGAGTGAGCACAAGCAGGGAGAGCGGCAGGCAGAAGGAAAAGCAGGCTCCCTGCTGAGCAAGGAGCCCAATGCAGGACTCGATCCCAGGATCCTGTGATCATGACCTGAGCCAAAGACAGACACTTAAGTGACTGAGCCACCAAGGTGTCCCCCATAAGAGACTCTTAATCACAGAAAACAAACTGAGGGTTGTTGGAGGGGAGGGGGAAGGGGTAACTGGGTGATGGACATTAAGGAGGGCATGTGATATAATGAGCACTGGGTGTTATATGCAACTGATGAATCACTGACCTCTACCTCTGCAACTAATAATGCACTATATGTTAATTAACTGAATTTAAATTTTAAAAAAATTTTAAAAAGGCCTCTGTAAGGTAAGGGCAGCAGTCTCACATGCAACTAAAACCCCAAAAGAAAGCTTCCCATAATTCCACATTTACATGTAAAAATGTTTAATTAATTCTGTCAGCAAGAACAGCTGCCAGTTTCACTAGAAACACCATCTGGTTCATTTCTGATAAGGCCCAGGCACGACTTCACATAGGCCAGAGACTGCCTACAATATGGATCCCAAAAGGTGGCATCCTAGATGACAGCTCCAAGGCAGTGTGCCATTCCTCTCTCCCTGGTGCTCGGAAGCTGCTCCTGCAAGTTCACGATTAGGCCTGAAATAAACCCAGAGCTTCATTCTTTTATAAGTATCTCCTTCAAATCTTCCAGGCATCACCCTGGCTAACTCAACATATGGCCTTAATACAAGTGACCCAGTTCCTCTGTGCCTTGCTTCCTGTAACTCTGAAGTGGGCACAAGCTCCACCTCACTTCCAGACACCAACCAGAATTAATTTAAGCAGGTCTGTTTTCAAAAACCAGATAAATACTACAGAAACATGGCAAACAGCCTGAACAACTTGTACTTCAGAGGGGCTTTCATAAAGTGGGTGCCAGGGTGGCTTCTCCACTGTAGAGTCTCATTTTGCTATTAGCTTAGATTAAGAGGGTCCTTTCCATGAGGTCTTTAAGCTCCTCCAAGGATCTTCCTTTTGCCAAGCCAACAGGAAGCACTTTGATGTACTTCGCTAGAGGCCTTTAGGCAGCCACAAATAAGGAAAAGAAAGCAGGCTGGAAATCTAGAGCAGACTCGTCTAGAGGTGCACAGACTTGACTGGTATTAAGTACTGAAAAGTGATTGCCTCAATAGCAGGGCCCTTCAGACCCTGATGTGGAATTATACAATGTGGATGCAATACTACAGCAAGTATACATTCCAAAAAAGATGGAATACAACGTTTGCCAGCCACCACTAAATGCAAATTTGGAAAAGGGTGTATTTGAAACACACAAAAACAACATCAAAACTATGAAGTGCGCTGGGGCGCCTGGGTGGCTCAGTCATTAAATGTCTACCTTCGGCTCAGGTCATGATCCCAGGGTCCTGGGATTGAGCCCCACATCGGGCTCCCTGCTCAGTGGGAAGCCTGCTTCTCCCTCTCCCACTCCCCCTGCTTGTGTCCCCTCTCTTGCGCTCTCTCTCTGTCAAATAAACAATATTAAAAAAAAAAAAAAAAGAAAGAAAAAACTATGAAGTGCAAGAATCTGTATACATACGTATACTCCTTCCAGGCCACTAGGCAAATTTAGATGGGTGTAATTTTTGACACTGCATTGCATTTTTTACCAGATGGTAAGTACTTCATGACCCCTATGAAGAAGGGAGCAAGGCCAATGTTGTAAAGTCTGATGAAGAGAAAACCAAAGAGGTAAGGGTGAGAAGTGTACTGTACAATCCCAAAGTGAAAAACTGGTGGCATCAACTCTGACTCCCTAAGTTTGGTGATGAGGATCTCTCACTTTCTGGAAACAATTCTGGGTAGAAATCACTCAGCGCCCACCCCCACCCCCATCAAAACGTGAATATACAGAACAGGAGCCCACAGCACAAAGCTTAAAACCTATTTCCCACCAAGTCTAACTTCAGCGCAACCATTCAGTCTCACAAACAGGCAGAAGATAGTTATTTATGGAGCAGGTAGGAAGTCGCAGGCAGTACCAAGGTGGTATGGAGAGAGGCCTT
Organism: Phoca vitulina; assembly: GCF_004348235.1. Lineage (NCBI taxonomy): Eukaryota > Metazoa > Chordata > Mammalia > Carnivora > Phocidae > Phoca > Phoca vitulina. Next base: position 40,811,056 of record NW_022589710.1, on the reverse strand, counting down.
CCCCTAGGGAGGCTGAGCCCATCCCTATGCAGGTCTTCCAGGATGAAGGAAGGAGAGGTGAGCAGACTCTGGGCTGTGAGGCTGTCGGTGTGGACTCCAGCAGGAGGGCAGTTAACAGAGAAGGCCATTTCTGCTGCTAATTCAACATGGCCTCAAGACAAGTCACCAAACCACTCTGTGCCTCACTCTCTGTAACTCTGAAGTGGGCATTAACTCCACCTCACTTCCAGCACAGCTGTGAGGATAACAGCTGATAAAAGTTAATATTTACTGAGCACTAACCACGTGCCAAATACCAGGCTACCCGCTTGATATGTCTGCTCCAAACCCCTATATGTCGTAGATACTACTATAAACCCCCATTTTCCGTTGAAGAAACTGGGGCTTAACAAAGAGACTTACCCAAAGCCACATAAGGCAGACTGAAAATTTAACACTACAAAAGCAAGGGTCGACCATGAATTAATTAATATCACTTCTTCCCCAAATAAACTGCCATTTGAGTATTTTTTAGTTGTGAGGCACTGTACCTGGTTTTAAAGATCCAGTTTTGGGGCACCTGGGTGGCTCAGATGGTTAAGCGTCTGCCTTCGGCTCAGGTCACGGTCCCAGAGTTCTGGGATCGAGCCCCACATCGGGCTCCCTGCTCAGCGGGAAGCCTGCTTCTCCCTCTCCCACTCCCCCTGCTTGTGTTCCCTCTCTCACTGTGTATCTCTCTGTCAAATAAATAAATCAAATCTTAGAAAAAAAAAAAAAGATATGGCCTAATAAAAATAAATATCCCGTTTTATTTGATTTTCATAATTATCCCATGAGGGGGTACTTTTAAGTTATATGTGCCAAGAGTCAAAAAGTCACATGACACAAAGAGGAAGTTTTAGAAATTATAATTTTCCTGTTACCCTTCAACACCCCCAAATCCTCCATAGCAAGTAATCATTAATATTTTGGTAGCTACATTTCTGGAGACAGATAGTGTTAACAGTACCATCTCCATTTTACAAAGGACAAAAATGAGGGCCAGAGAGGTTAAACTTAGCTCAAGGCATAGAGCTGGCAAATGGCTGAGCTGACAGTGAAAGCAGAGTTAGTCTGAACCCAAGGCCTGCTATCTTCCCCTTGCCTCCCACTCAGCACCCACTTCTTAAAACAATCGTCCATTTTCATTTACCAAAGGAAAGGGGGAAACTGCCTGGCTCACAGCCAGTCTTACTCCTCCACTTTCCCAATGACATGGAATAAACAGACAGGGCTGTCTAAGCACACCCTGCCCCAGTAACATCAGCACTGCTTTATGTTTCTCCAAATCTAAGCCGTCCTGGGTGAGATGGGACCTTCACTTCCAGCTTCCTCCCTGCCCTCACAGACGCATCTTTGCCTCTGAAAACAAGGGCGGGACAATAGGGAAGAGGAGGTCAAGCCTCGCCTACAGGAGACCCAAGATCCCCTTGACTGCAGAAAAAGGAAGGATGTTCCTACAGGAGCCCTCACAAGTTCTCAGGCGAAGACAGTCCCCTTTTGGAAACAGTGTTTACAGAGTTGCTCAAAATCCCCATTACCGAGTCCTTAAGACCCAAAGAACTCAGAACTTCTTCTCTGGCTTACCCCCTGGCTTACCCCCAACTGGACCTTCTAATAACCCCCAAACTGCATGGATTCCTAGATACCAAGGTTTTGACCCTATGGCCTCTCCCCTCCTCCAAAAATAAAAATAAAAGCCCCTCAGACAATATAGGAATGCTTTTCCTTAGTTAGGAAATGAAAGCCGCCTTTCAAATTTTGTACGCTTCCACATTTTTGTCCCAACTGTACATAAAAACATACTGACCTTGAGAGTACCTATGCTGAGATGGGGTGGGGGAAAAGGAAAGGGTTGTTGTATTGTTTTTCATGAGAAAGTTAAGATTTATCAAGTCTGCAATTCCAGGAGGTTTCCTATTTCCCAGCATGTGGTACCAATGTTTGATTCAGCCTGAGCCCGAGCTGACTCAGTGTCACTATTTACAAGCACAGTGGCTGCTAAATGTCTACTGGTTACCAAAGGCCTTGGCTTTCCCATTTGGAAAACAGGACTAAAATCTTCCTCACAGTATGATAGGACATCTTACATGAAAGCACTTTGTAAAATGAAAAAATCTGTACTGCTATTAATATGGCTGCCCAGTCTGCAAAGTAAACACAGCGGAGACTTAAACCAGCCCTTCCATCCTCAAGGGGCTTAAAATCTATGAGTGAAAAAGACAAACCAAAATAAATACTAGAGAACATTTGTTAGGCTGTGTGCTGCAAAGAATCCCTGCGGGGAGATGATTAAATGGGAAAGAGCATTCAATAAATACTTGTTCAATTAATAAGTGAATTCAGATGCACTGCTTGAAAAATACCTACCTTGTTGCTATTCACAGAAAGTTTTACTAACACCATAGGCTCTGAAATCTGTTCATTCTGCTGTTGCTCACATATATCCAAGAAAAGCAGTGAGCATTTGTAGAGAGCTGCCCTTCTTTCAAAGATGTGATTTTTCAAAAGCAAGTATAGACCTTCAAAGGAGATGACCCACACAATTACATTTTATAATTCCAGAAGTAATAGAACCACCCCCAAAAGAGCTCATTTCTGGAGAACAAACAGAAACAAGCCATCCTACTACTACTTCCTTGTTTGCAACCAGATTCACAGTGGATGCTAAAAATAAGTAAATAAGGCGAAACTGTAGATACACACTTGTAGGTTGGATTTAGGGCATGACTGATGCCTCCTGAGGCTTTTAAAAGATGGACAGAGTTCCAGAAACAAAAACCTGGTCCTGAAAATTAACAGGGGTAACTCTGGTATTGGATCCAAATTCTTAAGGAGCCCTGCAGTTTGGTTTTCACTAGCCTTGCTAAAACATTTGGAAGAACCTCTAGTACCCTCTCCTTGCTTCACCTCCTCCCGCCTCCATGGTTTCTGAGCAGTCTTCTTTTCCTGCTACCAGTCAGAGTGAAGTTGGTGAATGTTAACCGCTTTTCATCACCCTGTTTATATCTGTTTTTCACTCAACCCAGGCCTCCCCTTCAAATGTCTCTTTTTAGAATCTCATCACTAATATCACTCTTTGATTCCTTGTCATCCACAGCTCAAGGCCTCAAGGTCACCTTGCCCTCTCACCCTTTTGACTTTAATCTTCTATCCCTGGTCAATCACTTATCAACCAACCAAATAATTCAGGAGCTGAGTACGAAGTGGACAAGGCTGTCACTGACTGACCTCAGGTGACTCCCAACCTCAGCCTGGAACCTGGACCAACACAGAGATGGCTCCCCTTAGAAGTAAAATCTATGGGGCTGTGTGCTTATTGGGAGCCTATGTGTGCCAGGACAGTATTAGGTTCTTTGCTGCCCCAGCCGGTTATAAAGCCACAGAGAGATCAAGAAGAGATATCACAAGTCAACATTTACCTCTAAAAATGAGGCCTGGGGAAGACAGGAAAACATTCCCTAAAGAATTCACACTACTGCTCCTATTTCCCTTCTCCCAATTTCTCACTGTGGAACCCACACCCACTTTTCTCTCTTAATTAAAAAAAAGAAAAAGAAAAAGAAAGAAAGAAAAGATATTTCAGGGTCAGAAAACATTTCCACAATAAAAACTGATTGGTTAAAGAAAGCCTGTAGACAGGAATCCTCACACCAGACCAAATTCCTAGACCTACCTTCCTAGCCAACCTTGACGGTTGGCTCTCCATCCCAGCCTAAAAGAAACCTCTAAGCAGGTGCACAGAACCCTGGCATGGAATGTTTCATAAGAAAAGGAAAAGATTCTGAGAACTATAAATTACATTTGATAAGGAAGGCTCTGTGGGGTTCATGGTAAAGTTCACTCCATAAAACACAATGCTACAATTTAGAACTGAGGCTTCATGCTGAAAAAAAAAATTTTTTTTTAAAGCAGCAGTACATGTGCACTGAATGTAGGCACTACTGCATCTGTAAACTCCCACTACTCTTTAAAGTTCAGCACCAAAGATTTGGAAACAATGCTACTGTATTCTTACACACATAATTCTTCCTTTCATTTTTTTCTTTTTCTTGGTAGCATCTTTTCTTAATTCAGGGCAATATCCTCAACAACACATAATCAAAAGTTTTTGCCATAACACTGTTCTTCCCCAAACTACATAACCAAAATGTTAACTCCAAAGTAGAAATATGGATGTAGATTTTAAAATATCTCCCTAAGAAATAAACACATATGGCTACACAAAACTTTATACATGGGTGTTGACAACAACATTATTTATAATAACAAAAAACAATCCAAATGTCCATTAGCTGATGAATGGATAAACAAAATATATCTATACAACAAATTATTTAGCAAAAAAGTGGAATAAAGCACTGATACATGCTATAATATAGATAAATCTCAACAACATTATACTAAGTGAAAGAAGCCAACTTCTAAAGACCACATGTTGTATGATTCTGTTTATGTGAAATGTCCACATAGGTAAACTACAGAGAAAGAGAGTAGATTAGGGGTGGCCATGGGCTACAGGGATTGTGAGGAACCAGGAGTGACTACTAATGGAGTTTCTTTTTAGGGTGATGAAAATGTTCTAAAATTAGAATATGATGACAGCTGTCAGCTACAGCTGATCTAGTTGATGGAATATTACAAAGCCATTAAAAATAATTATAAAGGCTATATGTCATTACAGAAAAATATTTATGGTATAATGCTAAATGAAAAAAAAAAAATACAAAACTGAATGTACAGGGATTCCCAACTGAAAGAAAGCATAGAATAGATGGAAATGATGTTTGTGGTAGGATGGTAGAATCATGGTGAGTTTTTTCTCCCCCTCTATTCTCCAAGCTTTCTGTAATCTTGTCCCCAATGTGTTAACAATTAAAAAAAAAAAAAAAAAAGCAGCCCCCCAGTCTTCCCTCAGACAGTTAGCCTAGGCTACCACTTAAAATGCAAAATAAGCAAAACCACCTTATTCTCTTTTTCAAGTTCCCTTTTTAAAACTTCCACCCACTTAGAGTGAGATCAACTGAGAAGAGCCCAAAGAAGGAAGAATGGGATAAACAGTCCTATCCCATTCCCAGAAGCCAGTTTCATTTTACTGGCTTTGTCAGAAGCCTAAGCCTAGTCTAGCCAAAAGTCTAGCAGAGGGAGTCTACACACCGGCCAACTCCATGCTCTGATCTTAAACTTCCGTGGGTGAAGGCAAGTCACTGCTGACAGGAGGTTGGATTTGGAAAGGTGAGACTTTCCCCCTCCTTAAGAAAGGATGGTTTGGAAAGGGGAGGCTGGGAAAGAGCCCCTATTTATGCCTCTTCTCTGAGGTATAAATCTCCAACTACAGGAGAAAAGAATCCTGAGTCATTGACTTTTTCACCACAAAAGATCCTCTTCCGAGTAATAAAGAATTGTCAGTCACCACCTCTGCTGTCTGCAAACCCCTGAGAACCTATTACTGTCATCGGAACCCAGGCTAACTTTCCCCAAATCAAGCAATGGGGCTCTACAAAAAAAAAAAAAAAGTCTAACACTTGCACATATGTGTGGGAGGGGGGAGTACAGGGAGGGAAGAGTACATTTAAGGGCACACTGCTATCAGGTAATTTTAGGGATCTACTAACACTGGCAACAGTAACAGGGAACTATATCTGTTTCTGCTTGAGAAAACGCTTCAATAATATCCTGTTTCTGGAATACTGCATAAATTCTTGGCATGCAGCCTTCAGATGTTTCAAGGGTGCTATTTTCCTTTTCTGAGACAGAAGGGCCCAGGAAGGAGAACACATCAGAGGCCACATGGGAGCCTGTGAAACCTGTCCAGGTCTCACTACACTTGGGCATTTTCTGCTGTTACTGTAACAGTACCTTCACGGAGACTCAAGTGTCCCCAAGCCCTGACAGAAGCCCAGGGGGCCTTTCACAGACGAAGTGACCCAGCTCAGTACCACTAGAGGTCTACCAGCAGACGGAGACTTCCACACTCAGGTAAGAATCAGAAGATGAGAGAGTAAACAGAGGAACCCTGCTGGTTTCTAGGCCAAAGGACTAAAAGGGAAAGAAAAAGGACACCATCACAGACACACATGAGCACAAAAAAAAGGAAACATCCACAGGTGCCTGACAGGTTTTGCTGCTAAAACCTAAGCCTTTTAAGAGGTACCTCTTTCCCCAGTGCCTCTACTTTTTCAAATAAAGGTTTTACACAAAGACACGAACTTACAAGCATCCAAGGGAACAATGGCTGTTGCCTTGAATCCCAGCCAGAGTGGGAGTGAACAGATCTTGATGCTCAAGGACAGTCACCCCCACGCTGTCCTGGAATTGCTTCACTGGTCTCAGATTCAGAGCTGCTGCAGCTTCAAATACTCATCACAAAACCCCCAGCCCCAAACCTCAAGCTGCATCCTTCATTCCCACCGATATGAAAATAGCTCTCCCACATTACAGGCATCATTTCTCACTGCTCTAGTTTCCAAGTCTCCTGCAATGTGGCAACATAACTTAAGAATATTAACTTTTTTAAAAACCATTCCACTAAATGAAATCTCACTATGGTGGGATATATGGGTGGCCCCTAGACTGAAGCCATCTTGAGCAGAAACCGAGAGAAAGTGTCTCTATTATCATATATGCATTTGTTCCAATGTTTACCCTTAACCCAACTGTCCTAATACTCAACACTCAGGTCTGCTTTCAAATATTAAAAAAATAAGGCACTGGGCTTCTTCCTCTATTTGTTCTTCCCCCCACTGCTTAAGGGAAGATCCCTAAACAAGACTTCCTTACTGTCCAGAAAGATGGAAGAGGGAAAATGAATCCTGCTTGTCAGCTTCAACTAGGAGATCACATGTCAATTCAGGAGCTCAGTAAAATGCTTCATGCATGGCAATTACACAACCACTACCATTGGACCTGCTGATACTCAGGCCTTCAAGTGGGCACTGCAGGCCTGTAAGTAGGCACTGTAGTCCTGCTGCCTCTCAGTGAACTGTCTCTTGGTACATGGGGAAGTAGAGGGGGAAAACAGCACATCTACTCTCTGGTCTTCCTTCTCTGCCCACAAGCAGCTCTAAGACTTCTCCACAGTTCACTTGTTTCAGCACAGAAATGAGGAAGCTTATGTGAATAATTTTTTTTAAAGATACTGTAATTCTCTGAGCCCACAGCCAGACACCAGTACAGCTGACCCTTGAACAACACAGGTTTGAACTGCATGGGTCCACTTCCATGCAAATTTTTTACAGTACAGTATTGTAAATGTAGTTTCTCTTTCTTGTGATTTTCTTAGTAACATTTTCTTTTCTCTAGCTTACTTTACTGTAAGAATACAGCATATAATACATGTAACATACAAAATAAGTTTTAATCAGCAGTTTACGTTATCACTAAGGCTTCCTGTCAACAGCAGGCTATTAGCAAAGTTTTGGGGGAGTCAAAAGTTATACATGGATTTTTGACTCCATCGGGGTCAGGACCCCTAAACTTGTGTTCTTTAAGAGTCAACTATAGTTACCTGGTTGTCACAACAGCTAAGGATATGGGAAAAGTGCATAAGGAATGATGTAAAACATAAAGCAAGTCTTTCTCTGGGCTATAGAAAAGCATGGAGGGAGTGAAATAATGCTTAGTAACAATAAACCTGAAATCAGTTCTTACTTTTAAAAAACCAGGTGAATTATTACCTTTGGACGGTGCATATACGTGTATGGAGTGGGAGGGTAGCTGTAGAAATTGCTGCCCCAGCAACAGCAAAGGAGGAAATCCCCTGCCAGTAGATGCACCATTACATAAGAGCACAAGTTCAGTCACCACAGGATGGAGACCTGCCAGGAAACCAAACAAAGTGCTGAGGTCTCTTCTCTACCAGCCGCATCTGCAACACCTCATTCTACCTTTCTCCTTTCCGCTGCCTAAATTCTGGGCCTTGAGAAGGCAGGCCTCAGCAAATAAGCTGAACTGTGCCGTTTGACACTGGGTTTGGTCTCGGGGTTTAAATATTTGGAGGGGAGGGGAGACAGCCCTACTCTGAGCACACAGGGACCTGTCCCATCTAACTACAGGTGAGGATTTGTTTCATATGCCATTTCTACTATAGTATCCAAGTCACTCTGTGGACAGGAAGTCCTATCTATCAGTCCTCATACCAGTAGTGTCCTCTAATTTAACTCACTGGACAGCAGGTCCTTAAGCAGCAAATGGTCACAACTTAAAATTAACAACATAAACCAAAATACACTGACTTATAAAAGACTGTGAACTCCATGATGGCATGGCTGTGTTCTGTCTTACTCATTGCAGTATCCCCAATACCTAGCACAGTGCCTGGCATACATTCTGTATCACATTAATACTGGGGAAAACTGAATGAGACAATGAATAAACAAATTAATATTATGCACATATCATAAGTGTGTACCTTGGAGAATTATGGATGCTCAAGATCTGAAAAAGAGCTTGAAGAAGTAGTGCCCTGAAAAACTTCTAGAAAGACTCCAGTTTCAATTTTACTAAATGGTAAGCAAATTAGAAGCTAACAGTATAATCTATCAGATAAAGTGTGGGCTCCACCATGAGCTATTTTTGTGACCTTGGGCAAGTTATTTGTTTGGTTTCGGTTTCAACTGGAAAAAAAAGGGGGGGGGAATCATAACAATATCTACCACAAAAGTCTGTTATTAAATGAGATCAATAAAGTAAAGTTCTTGGCACAAAGCTTGGTACACGGTCCTCAAGAACTGTTCCTATTATTGTTGCTTTATTAAATACCTCCTTTACTGAGGGGGAAGTAGACCTACTCAAAATTTTCATTTCTGGTTGAATATGCATCTAGCTAAAAATGCAAAGCCCAGAAAATTCAGAACTCAACGCCAAGAACATGTCTATACTAGCCTCCACTAGATGGTGACAATTTGGGTGTGGAATTCCCAAAACAGAAAAGGTGTGTGTGTGTGTGTGTGTGCATCATTCATACATATATTTTAAACCAGAGGAATGAAAAGAGCAAGAAATGAATTAACCACTGCAAAGGCTGGAAAGACACACTTCTACCTCTGCAGATCTAGAAAGGGGGAGTAAACGCCTACAGTTAACTGAACTGGGTAGCTTTACTGCACCTCTGTGCAGAGCACACACAAGCCCAGTTAGCAAGAGCAACAAAGCCCAGCGAGCTCCCTGCCACCAACAGTACATTCTGTGGGAACAGCAGTATTAGGCCTCTTGGCCAAGACATGAACTTCCCCCTAATGAGCCAAAGACTTGATTCTGACGACCTTTTCGTCTTGGGTCTTACGTTCCCACCCCCACCCCACGCTAATCTCATTACAGGTAACTTTCCACTTCAGCAGCCCCACCGCCAAACTGTGAGGGAGGGTCACACCTACACTATTATTTGGAGTCCCTAAAAACCAGAAGTAAAAAAGAAAGTCTACATATATAAACAGGAAGTGGTTTCGGTGAGTCTCAGCCCGGATAACAAGTAAAGTTTTTCAGATTAAAGAGCAGATGAGGCGCGGGGGCTCCAGAAAGCTCCAATGCTCCCACACACAGACTCCCAAGATTTCCTCAGGAAATCCACCGTCGCCAAGCCACCCTGCCCCGCGCAGAACCCGCAGCTATAGTCGGCCGGAGGGGGAAATAACAGTAATAAGAAAGGGGGCCTCCGCCTACCTTCTCTCCCGCGACCCACAAAGTCTGGTTTCCGCCCTGACTCCCGGCCAGGGAGCGCGACCCCCCCCCATACGCCGGGCGAGGCCAAGCGGCGCGCCCGGGTCCCGGCCACAGACCGGCCGTCCGGACCTCTTCCCGGCCTCTGCACAGCCCACGCCGCTGCCCGCTCAGCCTCCCCGGCCGCCCTCCCGGCCCCGCGCGCGGCCGGCCGGGTGACAGCGGGGCCGGCGCACACAGCGGCCGACGCCGGGCCGCCGGCCGGGGCTTCCCGGCGTCCCCCCCCGGAGGTGCGCGCCGGCCCCGCGCCCCTGACAGCCGGCCGGGCGCGCCAGTGACACAATGCCTGGCCCTGCCGCCCTTCAGCCGCGGTGACAACTCACCCCGGGAACCGCGCGGCGACCTCCGCGAGGGGGGCGCTCGAAGCTTCCGCGGCGCCGGGATCCGCTCTGCCGCCTGCGCGCGCCCGCAACCCTCTCGGGTCTAGGCGAGGCCCTGCTTGCCCTTGTCTGGCTAGCGCTGGCCGGCGCTGCAGGAGGAGGCGGCGGGAGGCGGGGGGCGAGGCCGTCGCCGGCTTCGGAGAATGGAACGCGGCGGCGGCGGCAGCGGCGGCAGCAGCGGCTCTCGCGTCACTGGCCCAGCTGTACCGCTCGGGCGGGGGAGAAGGGCGGAGGGGGGGAGGGGAAGGGGCGGGGAAGGGGCGGGGTCAGGCGCGCACGCAACAAGCGCCGGCGTCGCGCCGCCGGGACCGCCCCGCTGGGAGGCCCTGCCGGTCGACGGCTGCCAGCACGCACGCGCTGCCGGAGGGGGCCGCACGGCCCGGGGGAGGTGAGCCCGGAGCCGGGGCGGGGCGGGGTGGGGAGGGGCGGGGCGGGGTGGGGAGGGGCGGGGCGGGGCGAGGGGGGCAAGGGGAGCGTGGGGGACCGCTTAAAGGGACAGTCACGCCTACTGCGCTTGAGTGGCCCGGGCCGTGGTACCTACTCGGCCTGCGCCGCGTTTGCAGTGCGCTCTCCAGTTCTTTTACTATTATTATTTTGTGGAATTTTTGGATGTTATTTGGATTATGGGATTACTATTATTTGCAAATAATTGGTTTGCTCCCTGGTTCACAGGGCGCTTTCACGCGTGTTCCCTTATTAGCTCTTGAATCGCTTACCAGACCTACCGGCTGATGCAGGTCATCATCTCCCTATTAAGGAGTACTTCTCAAACAGTGTAGCGTCGATTACCAAGCTTGAAATTGCCCCAGGGGGTAGGTGCGTGTAAAAATGCAGATTTGGGATCCCGCCTCCAGCCATTCTGATTCAGGAAAGCTAGGATCGGACTCAGGGATCTATTTTAAGAAGCATTCCGAAGTGATTTCTCAGCACATCGAAAACACTGGACAGATCTCCAGGTTAAGAAAACTGTAGTTAAGAGCAAGGATCGGCAGAGTCGGGGCTAGGACCACGCCATATTCCTAACTTTATTTCCCATCCTGAGCCTTGCCTCTTTGGGCTGTTTTCCAGCATATACTATGCGAATAGTTTGTGCACTGTATCGCTACATCGTTTGTTGGTGATCTCACTGCAGCCCTGGGAGGTAAGTCCTCCGTTTGTGTGTTTACAGGGCTTGTGGCCCATTGATGGTGATGATAGTGACTTTATCTTTGTGCCCCAGGACCTTGTACAGTGCCTATTCAGAGGTGCTCGATAAATGTTCCCGGAGCTCCTACTTGAGAATCAGTGCCAGAGTTTGCGCTTGGACCCACAGACTTCGGCCTACTGCAGCTTGGGTCAGGCAGGCCCCTCCTCCCAAGATGCCCTTTGGACAGGATACTCCCCCTCAGGACCTCTCACCTAACCTAGTTCTAGTAGGTTCTGTGGAAAAGTGCTGTGAATTAACAGGGCATGTTCTTGAGGTAGCTCAAACCAGACAAGTAGAGTGCCCCTCCCCAGCCCATGCACAGGCACTCATCCCCAAGAGAATCCTCCCCTTCTGGGCGCCACAGAACCTGTGGCTATAGCTACCTTTTCCATATGTCTGTCCTTGCTCTGCCTTCTTCCATGCCTTCCTGCTGGGCATCCTTCCCGTCCTGCTCATTTCCCCTCTCTGCTGGGGCTGCACTGCCCAGATCACCTGGGGGTTGAAAAGCAAGTATTAGGCTGGCCTGGGTCTGCAACAGAGCTCAGCAACCCTGTGTGGGCTGCAGGAACACCCCAGGCACACCCAAAGCCCAGGAAGGGTACAAGGGAAAGCGTGGGGGAAGAATTAGAGAAGACAAATGGAGAGAAGAAAAGGTGGGCAGATTACCTACAAAGGAAGCTTGGTATAATGGAATAGAGGTTAGGCCGGGCATCGGAGCCCCTGGCTTTGTACTGCAGTCAGTTTGGCCACTAACCAGTTCAGTGACCTCATCAAGACCCACCACCTCTCACACTGTAAAATGGCTTCTGAGACTCATTGCAGGTCTGAACTCACTTCCTAAAAATCCTCCCCTGGGCCCCCCCAGTGTCCACAGAATGAAATCCAACTCCCAAACAAGGGCTGTGTCCAATGCTCTCTACAATCTGTCCCAAGTCCCCTCCCTCCTTCCACACACCCCAGATACCACCTGCATACCTCTCACAGGCCCCCTACTTTCACATCTCAGAGCTTGTGCCTACTGGAATGTCCTCCCCACTTACCCTTTGCAACCTTTCCGGAGCTCTCCTTCCTTTCTGTGGCATTTTGGACAAGCCTCGGTTTAGCTTATTATTTCCTTCTGCTTTATATTGCAGGATCAGGGGTGAGTCTCTTTTCTCCCTTTGTAAGTGCTGGCTCCCCAGCCTCTCCTCTCCTCCCATTTCCCTGCCTGCCTGAATTCCCCCGGCCTCCTATAGAACTGAGCAAAAGGCTCTTTACATTCTGCTATGGGTCTTGCTCATCTTTTCTGCAACATTGGGGTGATATTTCTTGGCCTAGATTAAATATTTTTATGCCATTGAAAAGATAATTCTTAAAATGAGGGTTAAGAATAATTTAGACTTAGAGGGCGCCTGGGTGGCTCAGTTGGTTAAGCGACTGCCTTCGGCTCAGGTCATGATCCTGGAGCCCCGGGATCGAGTCCTGCATCGGGCTCCCTGCTCGGCAGGGAGTCTGCTTCTCCCTCTGACCCTCCCCCATCTCATGCTCTCTTTCTCTGTCTCATTCTCTCTCTCAAATAAATAAATAAAAAATCTTTAAAAAAAAAAAAAAAAAAAA
>NW_022589710.1:40749073-40798059 GCF_004348235.1 Phoca vitulina | reverse complement strand
CTCTCTCAAATAAATAAATAAAAAATCTTTAAAAAAAAAAAAAAAAGAATAATTTAGACTTAGAGATTCTAATGCAGGAAGAACCCTTTTTCTAATTAAAAATTGTTTTAAATTTTTGGTTTTTTTAATTTGACAGCTTTATTGAGATCCAGTTCACATACCATACAATCACAATTTAAATGTATAATTACATATTTATAGTGTATAGTCCAATGGGTTTTAGTATATTTACAGAGCTGTGCAACCATTACCACAATCAACATTTTCATGATCCCAAAAAGAAACTCTACACCCATTAGCAGGCACTCCCTACACCCCTCTTACCCCGCCACAACCAATAAGCTACTTTCTTTCTCCATAGATTTACCCATTCCAGACATTTCATATGAATGGTATCATATAACATGTGGTCTTCAGAATTAATTTTTTGTAGCTCACAGCTACCATAATGACTTTTAAGGCCAGAACTAATTTTTTTATTTCCATTTATTTATCTAGACCCTACCTGTTCTAAAAGGACTTAAACTGGCTCTTTGAGTTGATAGTATTCCTAGGTCCTCCCAGATTTCCAGTACAAATCTTAATACTCTAAGCGTAGGTACTGGAAGATGGCTTAGAGTTGGACCCAGGTTGGTGGTGAGTAGTCAATCATCCCAGTTTGGGGCTGCTGGGGTCCTGGGACTTGGGATCCCTGGTGCTAAAACTAGGAGAGTCCTGGCAAACTGAGATGAGTTGATCACTCATATGAGTCAGAGGGCATGGTTTTCTTTCTCCCTGTTCCAGAAATCCAAGTAGGAGCTCCCCCCTCATCACTGCAAGGGCAGGAAGTAAAGGAGAGAAAAGGTTGGGAATTAATACTTGGTATCTGTATTGCTATCATTGTTATGTTTAACAGCAGGAATGGCAGCTACTATTTATTGAGGACCTACTGTGTGCTAGATACTTGGTAAGGACAACTTTATACATGTAGCCACTAATTTTGACAACAATCCTCCAAATTAAGTATCATTATCACCATTTTACACATGAGGAAACAGTCTCACAGAGATTTTTGTAACATCAAAAACTACCTGGGTGGCGCACTTGTTTGAGCACCGGACTCTTGGTTTCAGCTCAGGTTGTGATCGTGGGGTTGTGAGATTGAGCCCCGTCGGGCTCCGCACTCAGTGTGGAGTCTGCTTGAGATTTTCTCTCCCTCTGCCCCTCACTCTCCTACCCCCACTCTCTCTCTTTCTCTGAAAGAAATAATCTTAAAAAAAAAAAAAAAAGACAAAGCATGTATGTTGCAAAACAAGAATTCATTCTTGTTTGTTCCAAAAGTTATACTTTTCCAAATACATCATATGGCCCCTCCTACCCCCAATAAAAATAGCAAATAGTGACACAAATTGTCCTTACATATTTCTTGATCTTCCTGAAAGTGCTTTCTTGCATACCAGCTCGTGTTATCTGCATAACATCCCCATAAAGTGAGACATTAATTAACCCCCTATTGAGACACCGAACAGGTTACCAGCTTACCTCACCTCTCACATGGGAGTTAGCATGGGGTTTCTTGTTTTAATTCAAGATTCCTTGGGTAGTCTTCAAAGCCCTGTGACAATAAATAAGTAAACCCACCTGACCCCAGAGGATCTGGACGTATTCAAGTTATCTTGACCACAGAAAGTCAAGAGTCCAAGATGGGTGGGCCAGGCAGGGCTGAACCAGCAGAGTTGAGGGGCAGTTCCCACCCTGGGGAGGAAGATCCTGAGCTCAGGTGGTTGGTTGGTTGTCTGAATATGCAGGCCTGTGCCATCACCCTTCCTCAGATATTCAGGAGCCTATGACCCCAGACAGGCTCAGTGACCCGGGCACTGTTGGCCTCTAGCCAGGGGGCTTTGCAGAGGTCAGAGGTCAGAGCAGGGCTGCTCAGACTAGGAGGCCCTGTTCTGGGAAAAAGGACACCTGAGGCAGTGTGCACCTAATGCTGCCCAGTCAGTAAGTATAAGAGAGTGACCCAACACCCCACCCCACCCCGCCCCCTGCTTTTCTGAAGCACTGACAAATCTTTGACACTTTTATCTGGTAAAAATCAGGTAAACTGGATGAAAGTGTTGTTCCCATTTTACACTCAAGGAAAAGCCAAGGTAGCAAAGAGAGTGTCTATCTGCTCTGTCTTCAGATAACTGTCCAGATCCCCCCTCACCAGGTTCCAGTCACCCTGTTTCCCTGTTTCTACTTTCTGCCCTTTGCCCCAGGGCTGGGCAGTGACTCTGGGAGTCAACCAGCTGGGAAGAAGGAAGGCACTGGGGGCAGCCTGTGGCCTGAGGCTCTTGCAGACAGAAACCCCACCCACATTGGCTCCTGGTCATTTGACACTGCATTCCCTTGATGACTTTCTTCCTCAAGGCTGCCCAGGGCAGTTCATTCTCAGGTGACTTCATGGTGGATCGGCTCTGCTAACTCTGAGCTGCAGGTGGATGGAGGAATGGAAGGGCCCCTCCTTCAGACTGTCTGAAGAGGCAGAGGCAGGGCTGTGAATTCTGGCCCACTTACATCAGAATGTCTGCCAGGCACTATGCTAATGGCTTTACATACATGATTTCATGCAATCCTTGCAGGAACCTGGGAAGTAGGTATGAATCCTATTATCGCCATTTTACAGATTAGGAAACTGAGGTATAGAGAGGTAAAGATACGGCCAAAGCCATAGTTACTAAGTATCAAAGGCCTACCTACCTCTTAGGGAATACAACCTTAACTTGTACTGCAAAAGACAAATGTGATTTTTAAAGGGGTACCACAGCCCGTTACCTGCAGTGCTGGAACCTGCCTGGACTATCTTTCAAGAACCAACTGTAAACTTGCCAAGATTTTTGTGAGCCAGCAGTTAAACACAGGCCTTATTAAAAATTAAATTATACATGTAAAATTAAATAAATTGTGTTTTAAGTAATAAATACCAAAACTTATCACTTCCCAATTATTTTACTATATTGTATCCTTATCTAATAATGTTTCCAAGTTTATTTACATCTATTATATATGTATCATGGGAATGCTGTGTACTATGCTACTTAGCATCTCTTCCCAACTCCATGTTCAATAACACCTCCTTGATAGCTTGAAATCAGACATGGTAGAATTTTTTACATCACAGAAATTAGCAAAGCTACTGGTCAGACCCCCCTCCCAAAACAAGCTGTTAAACATTTACCAGCCCCTGTGTCTGCAGAAGCCACCCTGTGGGCCAGCATAGGCTAGATACACTCACCAACAAAGCCAGTAGGGTGAGTGAGGGTAGGGAGCATGTGAGGTGCCTCTAGGAGACAGGCAGACCTCAGTGTGTCAGTTCCATCTGCCTCCACTGAGGTTCACTATGAAGAGTTCTTTTTCTTTCTTTCTTGCTTGCTTGCTTGCTTGCTTGCTTTCTCTCTCTCTCTCTCTTTCTTTTTTTCTTTTCTTTTCTTTTCTTTTTTTTTTTAATTTCTCCAGGTAGAGCTGGATCTCCAGTTACGAAGGGAGAAGAAGGGGCAGGAACCTGAGAAGAAGCCTGCCTGGAAGAAGAGGTGCCGGACCCGAGTCCCTTGTGAATGCTGACATCTACTGGTGGGAGTGAGTATGCAGGCTTCTGCTTTGTTACCTTCTGACAAGGTTCTCTCCCTCCACAAAGCACAGCCCTGGTGGTCCTCAGCACAGGGCACAGGGACTGTCCTTGTGGAACAGACAAATGGACCATGGACAGAAGCACCTGCTTCAAACCAGAGGGTTTCAATTACTCCCTCAGAACCTATGCCTCCTTTGGATAGCAAGTATTTTAATAGCACTCCCTTACTACCATGAAATGAAAATCACAGATAACATAATCTGCCTACACACATAACTATAAAAACTAAATGCATACATATGTTCACCAAAAGACATCAACACGAATGTTCTCAGTACCATTATTCACACCAGCAAAAAGCTGGAAGCAACCCCAAAGCCCACCTACAGTAGAATGGAAAAATACATGGTGGTATAGCCATACAGTGGAATACTATGCAGCCACAAGAAAGAACAAACTGCCGATTCACACACGACATTGACGAATCTCACAAATATGATTTTGATAGAAAGCAGCTAGACACAAAAAAAATATACGCCATATGATTCCATTTATATAAAGTTCAAAGATAGGCAAAATTAATGTGCAGGGTATTAGAAGTCAGAATGGTGTTACCTTTAGGAGAAATCATGCAGGAGGGGACTCCCAGGATGCTGAGAATGTTCTGTTTCTCGATCCGAGTACCGGTTACACAGGTGTGTTTGTTTTGCAAAAGTTCATAGAGTATATACTTACGATTAGTTCACTTTTTTGCAGTATGTAGTTATTCAATAAAAGGTTTACCAAGCAGGGCACCTGGGTGGCTCAGTTGGTTAAGTGACTGACTCTTGGTTTCAGCTCGGATCACGATCTCAGGATCCCAGGATCGAGCCCTGCATTGGGCTCCACACGCAGCACAGAGTCTGCTTGGGATTCTCTCTCCCTCTCCCTGTGCCCCTCCCCCACTGCTCGTGCTTTCTCTCTCTCTAAAATAAATAAATAAATATTTTTTAAAAAGTTTACCAAGCAAAATCAGTTAATTAATACAATGCTTGCACCTAGAATCACCATGACTTTGGCAACCCTAAATGCAGATGGCTACAGGTATGCAGTTTTAGAGACTCAAGTGCCTTGTGTAATTCTTCTGAAATGGTGAGTGCTTGGTAAAATGCTGAAAAGTAAAACACACTCTTTTTGCAATTTACATGATAGTCGTCATTTGGATCATTATAAACAGGTTGTTTTTCCTGCATAGACATCCAGTGGGGCATACAAGGGCCTGTGGAGCCCAGGATGGTCCCTTGCTCTGCAGAGCTGTCCTGTCCATTGCAGACTGACTAGTGTCCCCCACCCCTGTCTGTGGAATGGGGGTGATGGCCGTATCCACCTTGTAAGGCTGTCGTGAAAATTAAACGGGTTCACTTCACTAAAGTTCTTAGAACAGAGTCTAGCATACAGTAAGCACAAAATACGTGCTTGAGATTATTATCACCCTGACCGCCCACCCACTAAATGTCTGTGGTTCTGTCAATCATTTTAACAACCCAAAACACTCCCACAGGTGTCCAAACAACCCCTAGGGGGTGACCCCGCCCATCGTGAACCATGGTTTGAGACCCTACTGGACCAAAGCTTATGCAATGCCATTCACTCACTCACTCACTCATTCATTTACTCATTCCTTCACCAAGTCTGTGCTGATGACTGCTTTGTTCCAGGCTCGACCTCCAGTTGCCACCAGGCTGAGTGGGGAGACAAAGATGTCCACAGAAGACAACAGCACACTGTGACAAATGTTTGCACAGCCCAGCAGCAGCAGATTGTCCATCTTTGGCTCTAGCCTGCTGCCGAGGGGTTTGGTCTGCCCTGTGGTTTGTTTTAATTTTTTTATTTAGTTGCCAGTGTTTGAAAATCAGAAGGTTTCACGTAAAACACCCAGACGTTCCGCTTCTCTTTAAAAGTCCAAAGCTCTAAAAACACTGGGGCTGCATCTGTGTGTGTGGTCAGGAGCCCTGCATTTGCCATAGCCCCCACCTGACCTGCATTGACTTCCTTCCCTTGAAGACCCTGGAGCTTGGGGCCACTGTCACAGATCCATCTGCTGGTAGCTATGGGGACCCTGAGGAAAACTAAAAGCTTCCAGGAGGGGCAGAGGAGTGAGCCTTGGAGGCTCAGTGGGAGGCAGTTCAAGCGGGAAAGGGCACATGGAGGACACAGCATGTTCAAAGGCCATGCTCTGAAAACCGTGGCGTGTGTGAGCTCGAGTCCCAAGGACATGGAGGCACATCACAGCAGAGGGGGGCCTGGGAGCAGCTGGGAGCAGCTGGGAGCCAGGCCAGAGCTTTGAACTTCCCAGGCTTGAGACCAGACTGCTTTCTCTGCATACTTGCTTGACAGAGGTACAAGTTCAATCTAAGAACGAGTGCCAAGGGTGAGGTGTTGTCAGACATTGCCCACAGAGTCTTTGCACCTGGGCTTGCCTATCACATGCCTGGGGGGTTGGAGGACTTTGGGAGACGTGCAAGAAGCATGAAGAAAGTGGCGGGAACAGGGTGGTCCCCGGGGCTGGCCTAATATGGTATGACTGAAGGTGGCCTGAAATATACCATTCACATTGCCTAACTCAGTGCTTCTCAGAATGTGGTGGGCACACAGATCACCTGGGGATCTTGTTAAAATGCAGATTCCAATTTAGCGGGTCTGGGATGGAGCCTGAGAGTCTGCATTTCAAACAACCCACCAGGGATGCTACTCTACTAGTCTAAAACCACACCTGGAGAATTCTAGTTTATGGTTTTCAACTGTGGCACTATCAATATTTTGGATCAGATAATTCCTTTTCCTGGGGGACTGTCCTGTACATTGTAGGATATTGAGCAGATCTGATCTCTACCCACTAGATGACCGTAGTAGCCCCCTAATCGTGACAACCAAAAATGCCTCCAGGTATTGTCACATGTCTCCTGGGGGGGGGGGGGGGGACAGAACATGCCCTCAGTTGAGATCCGCTGCTCTAGAGTCTACATGAACTTTTAAAATCTAAGAGTTTATATGTTTATGGGTTTTGCTGGAATATAGAGAACCTTCAAGACACTGAGGCAGAGCAGACCATGTAATTTGTGGGGCTCGGTGCAAAATAAAAATATGGGTGCTCTTGATCAAAGAGCAGGACAAAAGTACTGCCAAAGGCACTAGAATATAAAGCTTTTGCCTATAGAAATACTTCATCACTTTTAAACATAATAGGGATAATAGGGATATGTTAGTAACAACATAAACTCACAAATCGTAAAAAATTATTTGGGGTGTCATTATGCCATAAATAATAATACTTTATTAATGTTAGATCTAGAATAATCCTAAGAATTTTCTGGCTTGCTTTTCTGTAAATTCATTTATTAGGTCATCAAAATGCATAATTTTAGCAACTTTATTTTCAATCTCTGTAATGGAGAGTGATGTTAGTTGCTCTTAGCAAATGCAAGATCGCAAATAATTTTCAATAATTTTTAATCTTGAGGAGGAATCTTCTGCGGCTGTAACTGTTACTAAAGCTGTTAAGAGTATTTTATGGGTTGTGACAACATTGGAAAGCATTTCTGATAAATTATTTCAAAATATAAAGTTCAGTGCATTTAGAGCTGACGACTCTTGTGGAACAACTTTTCTAAGCAGATTTAATTCTTCATACAAATCAGTTTCATGCAAGTCTGAATTTGATCTTAAATGTAAGTTTACACAATGGCCTTTTAATGTTTCCGCTAACATTTCCTGTAACTCGTGGAGGTCATGCAAGAAACTGAAAGTGACTTCAGCTATTGTGTATAATTTAAAACACCTACTTGTGAGTTCTTTCATTGTATCTTCAATTACAAGAACAGATGAATTTTGAACTCGTCTTGCTTGTTAGTAACTGGTTTAGCTGAAGCTTCCTGTGAATAGAGTGTTCTTCTCCAGTTAATGCAACGATGACCTTTAAATCTTACTTCTCTTTCTAGGCCTGTGACTATTTGCTCTGCCATTTTGCAGCGGTTTTCAAAGTTGTAGATTCTAAACTCCTTGACGAACTCTAGTGACTCCCTGATAGGCTCGATCGCAATGTCTATGCATATCCTTCAATTTGGTAATGATTTACTGACAAAGTTGACTGCCTGGGTGCCGGCAACCCCTGTCTGGGAGCCCCGATCCGAGAGTTCATCTTGGCACAGACGCTGCAAGGTTGGGCTCCGGGGATGCAAATGGGCCACCCGCCCGGGGTCCTTGCCCTCTTGTAGAGCTCCTCTCCCCCCCCCCCCCCCCCCCCCCCGCAGTTGCCGCTACTGCTGTCACTGCCCCTGGTCCAGGCCCGGGTCTGGCCTGGCCACCTTGGGGCCCAGTGGGGCTGCAGACGGTCCCAGGACGGGGAGCATGTGCAAGGTCCTGAGGCCCGTTGCTCTGTGTTTTTGCTGCCTTGCCCTGCCCTGTGCTGTCACCCAGGTACCTTATCTCATGCAGGCTCCGTGGACCCACTGGATTTCACTTACAAAACACCTGCTTGCCTATTTCACAGATAAAATTATTAAGAATTTCAAGACTGAGACAGAAGCAAAAGCATTAAACACCCAGGCAGTGTCCTTCTGGGCACAGGGCCTCGCTCAATGACACGGGCGGCACACCCGGGAAGCCTGCCGCGCACCGGGTAGCGATAGGCAGTGCAAGAGATGGGGCTTAGTGAGAGCAGTTCCCAGGAGAACCCAGGGGCCTCTCCGAGGCAGCAGGAGGGCAAATGGAAAGGGGAGCTGAGCTTGAAGACTCTGAGGGCAATTGTGGGGTGGCACTGATTTTAGAATCAACATAGGCCTCCCCGGCACGGCTCGGGCTCCGTGGGGGCAGGCTGCTCTGCACCCTGGCGGGGACAGGAGTGCCTGGGGAGAGCACGTCCCAGGAGACCCGCTGGTGCCCACAGCTTCTTAGGGAGCGCCTACCACTAACTTCAAGCGATACCCCCTCCTCTCGCTGCTAACTGCACTTCCTGCACTTCCTCTCTTTGCTGCTCTCCTCCAACCTTTACCATCTCTCCCTTCTCTGGCCTGCCCCCTTTGCAAATTTGTTTGGGGGCAGGCCCAGATCTTCCTTGGTGGTAAGAAATACTTCCAGAGAAAAATTAATTTCAGAGCAGCGAGAAAGATGAAAGCTTCTCCCAAAGGCTAAGAACAAATGGAAAAAACATGACAAAAGGAAGCTGGCCTCAAAATGCAGATACCTTTTGAAGGCTTTGGTGAAATCCAAGCCTCCAGCCTCTCAGCAGCTTGCAGGGAATATCAGCCCAACTTCTGAAGTCACCGCCCAAGAATAAGCCCGGGTCGGGCTGAGATGAGCAATGACAACAGAGAATTTGCTCGGCTGATGGAACATCCTGGCCCCAGACACCCATTGTCAGGGATGACTCTGGGGCTGTGGCTTCTAATAAATTACACGTGTGCACAAGGTCCTGTAAAAAAAGAGCGCGTTCACATTCACAACAACCCTGTGAGGCAGGAATCGGTAGCCAGCTTAGCGCTGGGAATCAGGGAGGCAGGAGTCAAGGAAGCTAGCTCAGAGCCACCCAGCCGGTGTCAGAGCCAGGTTCAAAGCCCAGCCCGCCTGACTCCAAATCCCCTGTTCTTTTCTCAACGCTGTGGGAGAATGTGTCTCTGCCCCAACCCTGCCCTTGAGCAAATCAGCACAATCAGCAAAGGGTAGCTTTCATTATGTCTTTTCAAACCCCCCAGGATTTGCTCTCTTCTTTGCCCTGACTCAGCTACCCAGTGCCTCGTGCAGGCAGCGGTGGCATTTCAGGCATGGGAACACGCCCGTGCTGAGAGACCTGTCCTCCAGCTGGCATACCTCTCGGGTCCCTCAAATCACCTATATTCCAAAAGGGGGGGGGGCGGTGGTAAGATCAGCTCTGTCCCAGCAGCTGGGCTTTGGGTGCAAAAACGGGGTTTATGGATTTGGTGCCGATGTTATTCCTACCGTTTTTCAAAGCCTGACTCCTTTGCAAATTTCAGGCCGTAAGTTGTTCCCATTTTTAATATGGGGAGGCTGAGCGTAGAGCTGGGGGAGGGAGGAATATCCATTGAGCAGCATGTGGGCGAGGTGTCAGGGAAATGTTCACGGGAACACTTGTTCCGTGCCCTTTCTTTCCGTCTGAATGACTCGCTGCGATTTCAGTCTCTTGGGCACTGAGCGGGCTCCCTGGGGACCCCTGACAGCTGACCCTCGCTGGGCCTCCCCATCAGTGCAGTGTGTATGGGTCTTTGTTCGGCAGTTCTGTGAGCTAGCCAAATCCCAGGCCAAGCCTGCTGCCTGCCCAGCTCTCTGAATGCTGGCGAGCCCAGGCAACATCTGCTCCAGAGGCTTAATCCAGCATTTGGAAGGGCTCCCTTCCGAAATCTCTGGCCTGGCACCACTCCCAGCCCCAGTCAGCAAAGAGCTGCAGCATTTATGTGGCTTTTCCAGCAAGGGCTTTGTATGGTCTGGGGAGCTGCTTTGATGTGCCTGGAGCGGGGAAGGGCTGAGGATGGAGGGAAGAGACACAAACTGAGAAGACAGGAAGGCCTATACCCGCTCGCTCGGGCTCCAGACTTTCCACCCAGCACCCGAAGGCTCGAGGAGCCCACAGATGTGACTTACACACTTCAAATTCAACTTTGTTGTTGTTGTTGTTTAAGATTTTATTTATTTATTTGAAAGAGAGAGAGAGACAGGGAGAGAGCATGAGCAGGTGGTGGAGGGAGCAACAGAGGGAGAGGGAGAAGCAGACTCCCCACTGAGCAGGGAGCCCACCCCGACTTGGGGCTTGATCTCAGGGCCCTGAGATCATGACCTGAGGCGAAGGCAGGTGCTTAACCAACCGAGCCACCTGGGTGCCCCTCAAATTCAACTTTGATACCAATCCTCAGGCAGAAATACTTGTCAGTTCTAGCAGTATATTGTGGAATTTGGAGTTAAGAGGGGTGTCTGTGAATGCACCTTTTCATCTAGTTACAGGGCATTTAAATATTTTGTGATCGTATTCACAAAGACATTCTTTCTGCAGTACGGCCATCTGGGTTCCCCACCTCCACAGATGATTCTAGTGTGTTACTCAATAATATGCCTTGGAAGAGGACAAGTGATGACATAGATGTTCAAAAACAATGCGTGTTTTGATGGAGGTCATAGCAATTTTGCAGAGAAAGCCACATAATTAATGATCCAATGAATTCCAGGACCCAACAAACAATTGAACTCAGGGACCTAAGATCCCCATGGCCCCTCTGACCTCTGAGCCATGCTGCAGGTCCTCTAGCCACACACCCCTCGCCCCCCAGCGAGGGCCCAGCCCCCTGCCCTTTTTCAGTGGGGCCCTCGGTAGTCTTTCTAGAAGCACTGAGTGTTCACTTTGTGAAACCATCCTGAGATCTCTTAGGTTTCTCTCCCTGCCATCCCAAACGCACTGTCCTCTAGCCTGCCTCAGGCTCCGCCCTCTGACTCTAGCCTTCCAGTCCACACCAGAGCTCCTCAAAGCCAAGGTTCTCAGCAACTCCACACCCCATCCCATCCAAACCCTCGTAGGACTGGCTCTCTCAGGACATGCTGGGTTCAGGAACAGGATTACATGAAAGCCCATCACCACTGACTGATCATTGTCTACACACTGTCCGGGGAGCTAAAGCCCCTCCTGGGCTCTTATACCCACACCCTAGAGGCCTTATCCCTTTCTCCCTGAAACTGACATCATTGGTTGAAGAACTGAGCACCAATGAGACTCCTGAGTGCTTCTTTCTGACGGCAGGGACTCAGGCTCTAAAGGAAGCCGAGGGATGGCCAGCTCACTCCTTCCTGTTGCAGATGTCCTTAACATTATCAGAACATCTTCATGAGCACCACATCAATTTTTGTGAGCACTTATGGACTTTTATGACACTTATAGGTCTTCAGGCATTTTACTAGGCCATTGCTTCAGTTAGTATTACCTTTAACAGAGATCTAACTACTGTGGCTTAAACACACTCACCTGAGCTGCCATAGCTCCAGCCATCACATCCACATTCTGGTAGTAAGAAGAAGAGCCAGGAGAAAAGGGGGTGCTTTCTTAGAAGCCCCACTCAACTGCTTACATCTTATTGGCCACTCCTATTTGCAAGGAAGGCTAGGAAGTGGAATATTTTAGCTGGGCACACTTCTAGTCCCAATAAAGTCAATCAGAGTTCTATATTAAGCAAGATGGTAAGAATGAATATTGGATAAGCAATTAACAATCTCTGCCCTACTGCTTTTTAAATACCTTATCTTTCTTGTCACTCTTGAGCTAGATGTGTTTTGGAAGTCTGAATTCCTTGGATTTTATAAAGCTGATATGGAGCATATACTGCAAATTATATAATATCCCTACTGGTGTTTGGTCACAGCACTAGGCAGCCCACATTCACTTTTCTCTGGTGAAATGTTTAAAACTATATATGACCTCACGTTAGTCCAGGTCAGGAGTATATAACTTATGCTTTCTTTAAAATTAAGCTTATCCATAGTGAATTTACTTTTTAATTGAATTCACTATTTAATTGAATTTAATGTATTTATACAACTTTGCTTTAAATAGAACTTCCCTGAAGCAGACCCCTAAGCAGGAACTCTTATGTTCTTTCAACATGGCTCTGGGCATCGTCATAGGAAGCTGAGTTCCCACAAGCCTCTTTTCCCCTATGCACTCGCTTTGGTATTAGAAAACCCATATTCTAGTTTTAGCTTCACCACTTCGAGCTGTATGATCTCAAGTGAGTTACTTAACTTCTGCAAGGAAGAAGAGCCTTGTTTTCTTCCTAAATAAAATAAGGGTAAGGGTTACCAGTTTCTCATCCATAACTAAAATCCCAGGAATTCTAAAAACTGAGTTTTCCTCTAAGTTTGGCATAAAAACTGGTCAGGTTAAGTTATATACTCTAAACAGTCTGGATGATTAGAGTACTAATTTCTTTCTTATATAGTCCAAAGAGACTACTCTTTACCATTATTTATGTAAAATAATACATCTTTGTATTACATGTACATGGTGCAAAATTCAAAATGTACCAAAGTGAGAAGTAAAAGTAGTCTCCCACCAATTCTCAGTGACTTTTTTATGTATCTTTCCAGAGATAGCTCCTCACTTAGAAATTACCAAGCGTTTCCAGTGGTTGCCTCTGGACAATGGGATTAAAAGTGATTTCTTTAAAAAAAAAAAAAAGAAAGAAAGTGATTCCTTTTCCTTCTGTGTTCTATTTTTATGCTGTTGTGGTTTTATGCCAATTATTTAACCCTCAGTTTTGTCGTTGGTAAAATATACAATATTTTTATAGCTATATATTGTCAAGATACGTAGATCTGTGTCTGTAGCTATCTATCGATACAATATTGTCTGTGTAGCTCATACGGATAACATGCTCATCCCAGAGTCCAGCCCAGAGCAGGCACCCAATCCCTTCCCCTCCTGGTCAGAGGTCAGGCTAAAACACAGCTGGGCCCAGGCTCTAAATGTCGGGCATGTGCTGGTTGCTGATGGATGTTTTCCCCCGGAGATCCACCCTTGGGTAATGAGGAAGTAAGTAGTGACATGTCAGGACAGGCAGGCCTCAACACCTTTCCAGAGTTCTTGTCCCCCTCCTCCTGTCCTCTTCCCCCTTCCTCTCTTGGCAAAGGAATCTGGGGTCCACATCTCTGCTTCAGGACTGGGGGCCCGGGAGGTTTCCAGGCAGATCCAGGTCTCCCCTTTGTAGTGTTGAGGCAGCCAAAACTCATGTCACCGCTCTCCTCTAATCAAAAGAGATAGGACTGGCTACATAATTTGCAGGGCCCGGTGCAAAATGAAAATATGGGGCCCTTGCTTAAAAATTAGTGAGAATTCTAAGATGAGGGGCACTTGGCTGGCTCAGTCGGTGGAGCATGCGGCTCTTAATCTCGGGGTTGTAAGTTCAAGCCCCACGTTGGGTGTAGAGATTACATAAAAATAAAATCTTTAAAAAAAATAGAATTCCAAGATGAAAACAGAAGAGCATTAAACTAAGGGCAAGGTTATACTGAATGTGGGTCCCCATGAGGCTGCACAGGTCTCATGCCCATGCAGCTGGCCCTGGATGGGGCTAAGACAAGCTCTGTCCCCACAGGAAGGCCCTCTGTGGGCCACTCCTCTCCCTACCATTTTGGTGAGGCTTTCATGGTATTGCCTCCTCTCCGTTCCACACCTGAGGGCACTTGCAAGAAGAATCTGGCCTTGGAAGAGACTTGGGGCTCAGATGGAATCTGTGTCCAGCCAGCCAGCCAGCCACACGCGTGCACAGAGTTAGGCCTTCCAGTCACCTCTGGGCTGTCTTGGAGATCTAAAACTGATGTGTGCCCAGCATCGTGTACGAAGGTGTTTGAACTGAGTGTCTTCAGGTAGAACGGGCTCGTTCTCGTGTGGCCATGGTCCCTCTACTCTGAACTGCCAGAACCTGCTACAGAAGGATACAATTACCTGGCTGATGTCTGAACATTCTAAAAACTGAGAGCCTCATGGGGTGCCTCAGTTGGTAAACCATCTGACTCCCCCTGCTCAGTGGGGAGTCTGCTTGAGATTCTTTCCTTCTCCCTTTGCCCCTCCCCCCTCTCTAAAATAAGTAAATAAATCTTAAAAACAAAAAAACAAACCTGAGGACCTCAGGTCATGATCTCAGGGTTGTGAGATCTAGCCCCATGTCCAGCTCCACACTGGGCATAGAGCCTGAACGGGATTCTTTCTCTCCTTCTCCCTCTGCCCTCCCCACTGCCCCCCACCCCCGGGCTCATGCTCTCATTCTCTCCCCAAAATAAAATAAAATAAAATAAAATGAAATAAAAACTAAGAGCCTTATACCTCACAAGTCAGCCCAGCTCATTTTCAGCCAGATATCCCCTGGGGGACACAGGGAGGGGATTCTTCAGCAACTGGTTCTCCTCCCCAAAGACAACCACTGTTAATTAGTCTTTGAAGATCTTCGCAGAGATAGCGTGGCTTGAGCTGATCTGGATTTTTTTTTTTTTTTAAGTATGTTCTACGCCCAATGTGGGGCTTGAACTCAGGACCCCAGGATCAAGAGTTGCGGGCTCTACTGACTGGGCCAGCCAGGCTCCCCTGAGCTGATCTGGATTTTAACCCTGATTCCACTAATTAGACGGGGTTATAGGGTTTATCTGATGCTGACTAGAGCACATTTTAAGAGATTCGTTGATATACACCAAATAACTTTTAAATGCCTGTATCTATCCCTAGTTAAATTATTGTCTAGCCTTAATAAGAAATATTTTGCAGACATGCAAACGAATGAAGCAGCTCCTTAGGTAACAATAGAAAATATCTCTAAGATGTACTAGGTAAAAGGGCAAGAGGTGCCGGTAGTATACCAGTTTTAAAAAAAAAAACGCACATCGTGTGTGTGTGTGTGTGTGTGTGTGTGTGTGTGTGTGTGTGCTGTTTACACTGATCATCAAGCATAATCAAGAAACCAATTTTGGTGCCACCGAGCGGGAAAGTGGAAGACAGGAATCACAGCAGTCCTCCTCACTGTAATCTCTTTTGTACTACTTGAAGTTGGGTGTTTTCCTATCTAAAAATAAATCTTCTCAGGGTGTCTGGGTGGCTCAGTCAGTTAAGCATCTACCTTGGACTCAGGTCATGATCCCAGGGTCCTGGGATCGAGCCCCACATCGGGCTCCCTGCTCCGCGGGAAGCCTGCTTCTCCCTCTCCCACTCCCCCTGCTTGTGTTCCTTCTCTCGCTGTGTCTGTCTCTGTCAAATAAATAAATAAAATCTTAAAAAAATAAAAATAAAAATAAATCTTCTTTAAAAAGCAAAACACAAAGTCTATATCCTTTAACCCAGTAATTCCCCTTCTGTGACTCCATCCAAATGAACCAATTGGAAATGTAGACCAAATGACTGGCTCAAGGCGGTCACCCTCTGAAACATCAGAAATAAGCCACGTCCAACATGAGAGGAGCATTTACGTAAACTATAGTGAACATATATGATGGAATTTTATTCAGACAACAGATGTTTACATAAAACATCTTCCTGTCACTGTAATGGTTATGATGTACCGTTCAACCAAAGAAGGGTAGTATTCCCTCACCAAGCATTATGCAGCAGGTGCCTACAGGCACTGTTGTTAGTGTTTACAAATATTAGCTCATTTACACCTCGGACAACCTTATGTGGTAGGGTAATATAATCCTTGTTTTACAGATGAGGTGACAAGGATAGGAGGTGGGATGTGTCAGACAGCTGATAATGGGACAGAGTCAGGATGGAAGCCCAGGCTAAGAACTCCAGAGCCCAGCCTTTGACCAGTCTGCCTGTTTTGCTACTTCTCTCGACATTTATATACATACATATGCCTCAACAAAACCGTGTATAGGCATACTTTGACTCAACTACATTTTTTAAAGCCTAGAAAAAGTATTAGAAGGAATTATGTCAAATATTATCCATGATTGCCTCTGGATAGTAGGAATAAAGTGATTTCTTTTCCTTTTCCTTTATACTTCTTTTCCACTTTGGGAATTGTCTGCACATACTCATTTTATCAGCAGAAAAAAAAAAAAAAAAGAAAAATCTGATTCCTTGTAACTCTTTCCAACTGATCCTAGATTTTTCTGGAGGCAGCTCTTCACCTGGGATAAATGGCCTTCTGACCCTGCTCAGCACCCTGGTGTGACCGCCCTCCACGGAGACGATCTAATCATTGTCTGTCAGTATCTTAAAGTGCGGTCAGTGCCCAGAGTATGCTCAGATCTCCAGGTGGGGTGTAACCTGTTCTGAGGAGAGGATCCATCCCCTACTCCACCCTAGACCCTACTTTGATGAGAATAACTCTAGATTACATTAACCTTCCTGGATCACTAAACCTCTAGCCCCTGTCAGCCAGGCCGGTGCGGACAGATCTACCATGTCCTATGTTTAGGCAGTTGTTCTGAGCCCAAGTACAGGATCTTATATGTATCCCAGTCAAGTTCTTGAAAATTAGTCTAGAATGACAGCTCTCTTAGAACCCATTAACGTCCAGTACTCTGTTTCCGCTCCTGCCTAAGGACCTTCCCTTAGATCCTCCTTACTGAGGCTCCTTTAGACACAGATGTCCTTTTTCAAGGACACCTTCCCTGACCATTCCCTCTAAATGGCTCTGTTATCCCACTTTATTTTGGATAGCACTTCTGTGAAATTATCTTTTTAATTTTTTTAAGTAGGCTTCATGCCCAGCGTGGAGCCCAGCTGGGGTGGGGCTTGAACTTGCGACCCTGAAACCAAGACCTGAACCGAGATCAAGAGTCGGACACTTTCCCACCTGAGCCACCCAGGTGCCCCTGAAATTATCTTTTTAATTTGTTTACTTCTTTATTCCCACTCTCTTCACCAGGATTTATCTCCACAAGAACAGGATTTTGTCTACCTTACCTCAAACTCTTGCTGGCACATGGAAGGAACTCAGGAAATTTCTGGTGAATGGGTGAATGAATGAAGGAAGGAATGAATGGAGTTTCTCAGTGCTGGTGAAGGGCTTTAGATGGTTTTCCAAGCCTGTCTCACCAATGCCAGCTGTGTGGCCTTGGGTATTTTAATTCCTCTAAATCTGTTTCTTCCTGTGTCACATGTCAGCTGGCTAATGCCCACATTTTAGGGCCACCGTGAGCATTCACTAAAAAGTAAAAAGTACGCGATGAGGTGAAGAGTACCTGACATATAAATTCTAGCAAAAATTATTTTTATTGTCTCTCTACCCAGATGAGTGTCATCTTTGATCATGCTGTCTACATCCAAGTTGGGCATAAAGTCCTTGAATGGCACCACATTTGGGAAGCGCCATCACCAGAGATGAACCATATGGCTATCGTCTGATGGGGAACATGCTTCTCCATCCCCATCCACAAGGTGAATCCAGGATCTTACCTTCCGTTGCCAGTGTTGCCCTGATCCTCCAGCTTAATCAAGAAAAGGAAACGAAAGCGGACTGGCTCCATTCTTGGTGATCTTTCATTTCCTTTTGAGGTTCACAGATCATTTTGTGGGCTGACCTCACCCAGTGCTGACGTCAAGTTCACTCTCTGCCCCAGGCTGGGCTGGGTCCTTTGCTTGGCAACAGAACACCTGTGTGCCCTCATCAGATCCCCTGGGCTGTCCTGGGCCCTGGCCTCTGGCTGTGCCAAATCAGGAAGGACAGGCTCTGGGTGTTGCCATGTTGCTCTGATAGGGAGAAGCTAAGGGGTTCAGTGACACAGACAGAGAAGAGAGATTGCTCCGTGAGGCAGAAGGTTGTTCTCAGGAAAGAGTCTGCGACCATTTGTGATCCCCCAAAACAATGGCCAAAAAGTGCCTGAGATTCTCACTATTTGGAATTTGTTCTTTGAAGACCGTTCCTCTGTAAGCATCCTTGAGCAGAAGGCAACTGCTCCTTGAAGAAAACACATTTCTCAGCTGCTGTCTTAGGGTGACTTCCTTGGTGAGAAGGAGATTCCAGACTAGGAGGCCTGGGGGAGATGCCGAGTAGAGCTTTGAGACAGGGAGCTCTGGGTGGGGTGCACACGTGGATGGGGAGAGGTGGCCCAGGGTGGGAGGATGGGAGGGTTCTGCTCTCCCCACATGCTTGGCCTGGCTAATATCTTGGCTGCAATGTCACTTCCCCCCAAGAAAGCCCTCCTATTCCCCAGACTAGGTTAGATCCCCTTGTCATTCCCTCTCCTAGTCCACACTTTTAATTCGTCGCCCTTATCCCTCGTTGCAAAGTGCACACTCTTCCTCCACCCCATCCACAGACACCTCAGGTTCTGTGAGGGCATGGTCACGTGTGTCTGTTCACTACACCCCCGAGCACCTAGCCCTGGGCCTGTGCCCAAAAGGCACTCAAGAACATTGGGCATTGGATGAATGAATAGAGGAGGAAGAAAAGACAAACAGAACAGGGAGGACACAGTGCAGGGCCCCTGCTGCCCCTCCTCATGTTGCCTTGGCCAGTCTGGCCTCCCTTGTCAGATACAGAGGGACTGGCTCTGCAGGGAGGCTGACATTCCACTTCCCGTGCCAGGCAGGGGAAGCCGGTGTTTCCCAAAGACCCACGTTGTCATTGTTCCAGCTGCATAATGAATAACAGCCATTCTTCCCCAAGGATGAAGTCATTTCCCTGGAGTCAACATAAAACCCACAGGAAAGGAGAGCAGCATTTATGACATACCTACTACGTGCCAAGCTATTGGGTATCTTATCTGATTCTCACAACAGCTCGGCAAAGCAAGCACGATTTCTTTTCTTTCTTTCTTCCTGGTTTTTTTTGTTTTTTGTTTTTTGTGTTTTTTTTTTTTTTACAAATAATGCAACTGAGGCTCAGAGACATTAACTAATTTGTCATGTTCATAAAAAAAACAGAGTTGAAATTTGGTCACATGGTGTAGGAAGCTGTCACAGCGGGCCACACTGAGTCCTGCGGCCTCCTTGCTCGCCTCGAAGACCAAAGGCAAGGCTGGAAGAGCCTCCAAAAAAGAAAAAGGGGGAAGTAGAATAGAGAAACGGGACCAACTAAGCTTCCACTTATTCCTCAAATCTTTATTATTTATTTCAGGCACAGGAGCCGGGGACAAATGCCATAAAATACAGATCCTCTCCAAGAGGTCACCGTCCAGGGGGTGAACCACATGAGAAAATCAGAAATTACAGTTCAGCAAGACTGATGTTATTGGATCACTTATTCTATTTTTTAATATTTGAAGTTCTCTATAATCAAGTGTTAAAAATATATATATTGTAGATCCATCCAAACGCAATGCTCAGGGCGGGGGGTGGTGGTGGTGAAAGCACAGTGGTGAGGTGCCCAACCCAGAATGAAGGTCTAATCAGGGAAAGCTTCACTGAGGAGGGGACATCTGAGCTGACTTGTGAGGCAAGCGGGAGTTCGTGCGGCAAAGTAGCATGGAAAAAGTACCGCAAATAGTACTTGCAGAGACGTGGAAGCATAAAACACTATGGCCTGCCTAGAGAAGTGTGGGTACAAGTCAGTTCCTATAGCCCAAATGAGGAAGGCATCGTCTTCAAGTTGCCTTCAAGTGCACTCAGCACTCCTCTGGGTTTTAGAGATTTGGTTTGGTGTTTTCAGGCCTGGTTTCTCACTTCTGAGGATTAGCGCCAGAGCCATGATATAAGCGGACGAGTGGCGCCACCTGGAGGTCAGACGGTGAAGTGATCATTGAGGTCCCTTCTCAAATCTGCCTTGGGTAAACAAAACAATCCTGCCTCTACCCTGCTCTCTCAGAGCATCAGGGAAATCCTCTCATCTGCAGGAACAAGAGGCAAAATAAGTAAAGGGCAATGTTTCCAAAAGGAGCAGGGGAACTGAAATCCAAGTTAGAGACATAATCTATAGATGCAAAGGAAATCAACCAAAAGAAAGCTTGGATTTGCTCATCCTTTCATCCAAATTTAAGAACAATAATAATAACCTGCTACTTATTGAGTGTTTACTCTGCACCAGGTACACAGGTACACTGTGCTAGGTGCTGAACAGATTTCATCTCATTTAAGTCTCAGCAGCAGCCTTATTTTATTTTATTTTATTTTATTTTATATAGGCCCCACGCCCAATGTGGGGCTTGAACTCATGACCCCGAGATCAAGAGTCACATGCTCCACCAACTGAGCCAGCCAGGCCCTCCTCAGCAACAACCTTATAAAGGAGATATTACAATACCCATTTTATAGCGAACAAATGGCAATTCAGAGAGGTTGAGTTACTCTCCTGGATCACACAGCCAGGAAATGGACAAGCTGGGATTTGGACCCAGGTTTGTAGACTCAGAAGCTCATGATCTCAACCACTGGGTTTCACACCTGATGGATATGGCCATTAAACCGGTCCAAAGGGAAGCACAAGAAACAACATGTATTGGCGAGGATGTGGAGAAAAAGGAGCTCTCTTACACTGGTGGAAGAAATGCAAATTGGTGCAGCCACTGTGGAAAACAGTATGGAGATTCCTCAAAAAGTTAAAAATAGAACTACCCTACGATCCAGTGATCACACTGCTGGGTATTTACCCAAGGCATGCAAAACACTAATTCAAAGAGATACTTGCACCCCTGTGTGTATAGGAGCATTATTTACAATAGCCGAGATATGGAAGCTACCCAAGTGTGTGTCTATAGCCGAACGGATCAAGAAGAGGTGGTATATATACACCACGGAATATTACTCAGCCATAAACAATGAAATCTTACCACTTGTAATGACATGGATGGAGCTAGAGAGTATTATGCTAAGTGAAATAAGTCAGTCAGAGAAAGACAAATGCCACATGATTTTACTCACTTGTGGAATTTAAGAAACAAAACAAATGAGCAAAGTAGAAAACGGGAGAGAGAGAGAGAGATAAACCAAGAAACAGACTCTTAATTAAAGAAGACAAACTGGCAGTCACCGAGGGGAGGTGGACGGGAGATGGGGGAAATAGGGATGGGGATTGAACTGCACTTACCATGATGAAAAATAAATTAAAATATATTTTAAAAACAGGTCTAAAGTGGAACTCATCATCTTTGCCAAAACTTGTTCCTCTTACTCCTCTATTTCCCAACTCAGCAAATGCTACAATCCTCCCCCCACATCCAGTTGTCCAAGCCAGAAACCTACAAATTTTAACCCACACCTAATTATGTACCAATTTTGTTGATATCTTCTCATAAATATCTTTAACATTTTTCTAAAAATTTTAAGATTTTTTTATTTATTTGAGAGAGAAAAAGCACGAGTGGGGTGGGGGGGCAGAGGGAGAGGGAGAAGCAGGCTCCCCGCTGAGCAGGGAGCCTGACGTGGGGCTCAATCCCAGGACCCTGAGATCATGACCTGCGCCGAAGGCAGACGTTTAACCGACTGAGCCACCCAGGCCCCATCTTTAACATTTTTCTATTCTCCCTGTCCTCACTGTGGCTGCCTTAGTTCAGGCCATGGCAGTCTCGTGCCTGATTAGATGCTCTCCCAGCAGCCCTTCTCCTTCCCAGCCCTGGTGTAACTGATTCATAATCATCTCCGCGCCACAGGTCCCATGCCAAAAGGGCCCTGTCCGTGTGATCCCAGTGCCTGGCAAACAATAGGCATTCAATCAATATTTGAATGACTGAAGATAGTCAGGAACCCTTGTCTCCACTTCGTCAATACTATGGGCTGAATTGTGCCCCCTCAAAGCTCAGACGTTGCAGTCCTAACCCCCAGTACCTCCAAATGTGACTAGGGATGGGACCTTGGAAGAGGTTAAAGTGGGGTTGTCAGGGAGGGCTGGTGTCCTCATAAGAGGAGGAGACTGGGTCACAGAAAGATGTCCCAAAGAGAGAAATGTCAGAAGGGACCAAGCCTGCTGACAACCCGATTTTGCACTTCCAGCCTCCAGACCCGCCAGACGACAAATTTCTGCTGTGTAAGCCGCTGGTCGGTGAGATCCTGTTACAGCAGCCCTAGCAAACTAATCCAATCCAGAAAGGGAATCAGACTCGGAATGGTTGAAGAACTCACCTAACATTGTACAGGAATTAGTAATGCATTAACGACGTTCTGCCCTGTGTTTGCTTCTTTTGTGATGTTTACCAACTCTTGTTACTGATTGAACCCTATTATTATGGAACTTCTGGAATGTTTGGGTATTGTTGCTTGAACTGGCACACAGGGCGGGGGTTCTGTCTCACCCTTCTTGGTATCCCTGGGCTTCCTAGCCCTGCCGGGGCTGGGTGCTTTGTAACAAGACGTTTTCAGCACCTCTGATGCTGTTGTTCTTGTGTGATTGATGGACACATTTGGATGGGTAAAACTGAGCCCGATGGCAAGACAAACATGCAAAAAGGGGCCACCATCTCCGGTAATGGAATATGACTCATCTCCGAATCTCTGAATGTAAATATCAGGATGACGGTTTAAGAACGTAAGAGAGTAATGGTGCACAACATTTGAAATTAGGATTGTCCATTTAAAACAAGGAATATGTAAGTGTGTGTGTGTGTGTGTGTGTGTGTGTGTGGCAGAGAGCACGGGGAGAGGCCTGGGGGACAGAAGCTGTGACTTCTGCCCTTGGGGCAGCGCCCCCAGTGCAGGGTAGCCCCTTTGAAATAGAAAGGGTCTAAAGAGCTGATCACAGAGGTGGCTTCATGCCAGAAACTGACAGCCCAGGGGAGAGGCAGAGAGACTGGAAACAAGGCTAGCTCCTGAACAATGGCCCACTCTTTTGAGCAGACCCATTTTGTTCATAGACAAAATGCCCTCGGGGCAGTGCCCCCCTGCATGGTCACACTCAGGAACAAGGACACTTCTCCAGTGTCATGGGGGGGCGATGGTTGGAATGAGGTGTGGCCCTTCTAGAAGTGAGAGAAAACCCCATCAGATTAACTGATTCCCTCTAGATTCTCTTGCTGATGCACCTCCACAGTCTAGGACACTATCCCATGGGACAGTTCTCAGACATGAGCATCACCTGCTCACCATACTTAACTCCGATGACTCATCAAAGTGGCTCAACGGCGCAAAATATCCTGGCAAGGCCACTTTCCTTGTCTATATGGTGAACAAAGTAGCACCAGTTAGACCCCATTCCCAACAAGATGTTGATGCATTCAGTAGGAGGGCCTGCTATGGGCCAGGCCCTAATTAGTTGTGAGCAGAAACAGACAGGGACCTGTCCTCCCGCAGCATACAAGTCCCTACCACCTACACACCAAGTTGTAACCAAGCTGGTGGTCTTTTGGGTGATTCTTTTTCTACAGGTGATTTTTTTTCCTTCTTTTTCTCCCCTGTATTTTCTCATCTCCTACTGTGATAGACATATATTACTCTAACAAAGTACAAAATAAACACTTTATTTTTAACAAATATTAACTTTTACCTGCTGGTTTGCGTCCTAAACTTCTTCTTAAGGCTTTAGTCTCAAGAACTGGGAATGGTTACATTTTATACTGCGTATTACTCTGGGTCTAATCAGGAGACAGAAACCACACAGTAATTTAAGCAGAGGAAGCTGGTATAAGGAGGCATTAAGCTATAAAAGGAGAGTAGATACAGCTCTTTAGACCCTTTCCATTTCCATAAAGAGAACTCTCAAGGGTTCCCTAAAGCTGAGTTAGAGTACTCAGGAAGGACAATTGGAAGGGGACCCCTTGCCTTGCAGTTGGGATTCAGAGCTCGTTGGGAGAGGTGTGATTGCAGCCCAGGGATGGCAGAGAAGTCTGGGGCGGAGCCGCTCCAAAGATGCCATACAAGCAGGAAATAATCTTCAAAGGTGGACTGAGGCTGGAGAGAGGGAGTCAGGGCACCACTTGGGGCACAAGGTTGATGTGGTGTGCTGCCTCAGGAAGGCCGGGGAAGGCGCTCCCCAGGCCTGAGCTCAGGCTGCGAGCCACTGACTGTTCTGGGCATGCAGCTGGAACAGGGTGCCGCAGGATGGTCCCGCATACCCGCACCACTCGTCAGGCAGCAGGTACAAGTAAAAGCACAAAACACAGCACAAAGGAACCAGGAAGGGACACCTGGGTGGCTCAGTCAGTTAAGCGTCTGCCTTCTGCTCAGGCCATGATCTCAGGGTCTTGGGATCGAGTCCCGCATCGGGCTCCTTGCTTGGCAGGGAGCCTGCTTCTCCCTCTGCTTGCTGCTCCCCCTGCTCGTGCTCTCTCTCTCTCTCTCTCCGACAAATAAATAAAATCTTAAAAAAAAAAAAAAAAAAAAAAAAGGAACCACGAAGAGAAGCCCCTTTCTCCTGCAATGTCCCTCCAGCTCCCTCTACTGGCAAATCTTAGCATTGTGCTTACTGTCCGGTAGAAAATGCGTATGGTCCACTATTCCCAGAGCAGAAGAGTGAATCTGGAGGTGCAAGGCAATAAATCGATAACTGGGCACAAGCTATTTTTAGTAATTAGAACAGGGACTGGCAAACTTGTTCTGCAAAGAGTCTAAGAGTAAATATTTCAGCTTTGTGAGTCATACAGTCTCTGTGAAAACTACTCGATCCTGATATTGTTGCACGACAGGTAGTATAGACAACATGTAAACAAGTAAACATAGCTGTGTTCCAATAAAACTTTATTTACAAAAACAGCCAGTGAGTAGATCTGGTCCACAGATCATAGTTTACCACCTCTTGATTTAGAGCTTTAGATTGAATAATCTCTGTTCTGTGAATAGGATTATATTGAGAAGAAAGGGAACAACACAAGTGCATAGAGCTGAGGTGGCTGGTGGGGGCTGAGAAAAATGAATTTAAATGGAGATATAATGTCTACATTCTTGGAGGGTTTTCTGTCCAAATTAAGTGAGTGCTATGGACTGAATGTTTGTGTCTCCTCCAACTCAAATGTTGAAATCTTAACCCCCGATGTGATGGTGTTTGGAGATGAGGCCTTTGGGAGGTAGGTAGGTCATGAGGATGGAGCCCTCATGATGGGATTCATGTCCTTATAAGAACAGACAGGAGAGAACTTATGCTCTCTTGCTCTCTCTCTGCTATGAGGATACAAGGGGCTGGCTATCTGCAACCTGGAAGAGGGGTCCTCCACCAAACACCAGATCTGCCAACACCCTGATCTTGGACCTCCCAGCCTCCATAACTGTGAGAAATGTTTGTTGTTTAAGCCACCCAGTACATGGTAATTTGGCATAGTTCCCCAGACTGCCAGCGAGCTAGGATATTAAAGGACGGAACAGGGTACTTAACAAATTATCATCTCTAAAGGCCTGTGCAAGGCAAAATAAGTCCATATTGTGGCCTCCTCTCTTGAGGAAGTTGAGGCTCAGAGGAGCTAAGAAACTTGTCTCAACTCATATAGCCTGGCTGAGCTGGCATTTGAACGAGTAGTCTGTATGACTCTTAAGCCCACCTTCCTCACCACCATGTCCACTACCTCACCCACAAGGGGCAGGTGCATGTTCCCAACCTGGGCTCCTGTCTTTAGTGGGTACCATAATAAACTTGGACTTAACACCTTTGATCTTTGGCAGGCTAGGACTCCCAACCTGAAGGAAATCAGCACTTAACCTGTTTGAAACCCATCTTCTGAAATGTCCAAGGCACTTAAAGATGAGAGGGGAGAGATATCTGGCCATTCAGTGGTGCGTCCACTGTTTGCCAAGTCAGTTCTGCTGAAGTGGCTGGCTAGAAATCAGTGTCCTATTTCAGGGTCCCCTTCCCATGCCCTCTCCTTCCATGACCTTCCTTAATCAAAGGTGGAACATTTGTGGGGCTTCCCCTTAAAACTTACAGACACTATAGCTGTTTCCTTCTTGATTTTGACCACGCCTCTAAGATGAGGTTTATCAAAATGAATGGTAACTATTTTATTACTGCTTATTGACAGTACATTGGTCTAGGTACTGTGCATATATCTTTCCAGTTTGACAACAATCCTGGAAGGTAGCTATCATTGTCCCCACTCAATGACAAAGGTGACATTTACGTAGCAGACATTACTAATCTTTGAGGTAGGCAATGGAATGGGATTCTATGTAAAGAGGAGAAAACCAAGGTTTGGAGAGGTGGGCTTGCCCACTCATCTGCACCTAAATCCACATCTCTAGATACTTTACTTGTGGAAACATAAAGCATGGCATCCATTTCAGGATCAGACAGAGCCAGGTCCAAATCCCAGCCCTACCTCTTACTAGTCACCTGACCAATTGCTCCTTTACCCTATCAAGAGCAATTCTCCCTGGCATTTCTGGATGTCTTGTAAAGGCTTTTATTCTGGACCATTTCTTCCAATGAAGTGTGTACAGCAAACATCCCTGGGAGATAGAGTTTCCCTCCAGGTCAGAGAAGACTTGCTTTCTGTCTAGGATGATGAAGATATTGTCCTCCCTCTGGGGCAAAGGTTGAACATGTTTGCTAGTAGCCCCCCACTAAAAGATTAAGATTTACTAAGCTTAGTAGGGTCATTCACCTGTG
Organism: Phoca vitulina; assembly: GCF_004348235.1. Taxonomy (NCBI): domain Eukaryota; kingdom Metazoa; phylum Chordata; class Mammalia; order Carnivora; family Phocidae; genus Phoca; species Phoca vitulina. Next base: position 40,771,545 of record NW_022589710.1, on the reverse strand, counting down.
ACACAAACCCATTGTATGTAAAATCAAGGCCCATCTCTCCATTACCCCCTGGGATTTGGGCACAAGGGGAGCCAACAGAAACGTGAACCTCATGCTGTCTGCTGTGCCAGTAATACCAAACTCCTTTGTTTCTGACCATGCTTGTCTTCTGCCAACATCTAGGAACCTGGCAGGCTAACACGTTAGAATGTAAGTAGGATGAGATCCCAAGCCCTTTACAGTTCCTAACACTCTCATCTGAATGTCAAAAGCGTCAGTAATGCTCATTTTCCCACCTCCCCCTAACCTCAACCTCCTGCAGTTTGGCATCAACCCCCAGTCCCATACTGAAGCTGTTTTTGTTGATGTCACCATGGCTTTCATGCTTGCCCTTATTGGTCCCCTTCATGGATTCCTTTTCCTTCAGCAGCCTCATCAATGCCCTTCTTGCCTCCCTTGCAGCTCCTCCTGGGTGATCTCACTCCCACTGCTGGTTTTAGGAACCTTGTGTATAGTGATGATGTCCTGAACTCTAGCTCCATGTGCTGGCCAGCTCCACCTCACTCTGGCGGTCCAAGAAGGAACCCCTCCTTCCCAGGCCCTCCACATCGCCTAACCCTCCCTCCTGGCTCCATGCTCTCACTGGGTGCACCCAGCTACCTCCCTGCTCCAGGAAGTCATCTCTGACCCTTCACTGCTTCTCACACCCCCAGGGCCAAGCTATCTTTGAATATTCTTTTTCTATTTCAGGCATTTGTACACGGCCCAGGTCAACCAGGCCCACTCCTCCTGCTACTCTTCCCCCTCAAGTCCCAATCTTCCCTGCCTTGGGTGACTATAGTGCCCAGCTAACAGGGCTTCCTGCCTCCTGTTGACCCCCCTAAAGCCTTCACTCCATTGTTGCTAGCGTTATGTTCCAAAAATAGAAACCCAATCATGTCGTTTTCCTGCTTTCAATCCTTCACTTGCTCCCCACGGCCTGACAGCGTCAAGGTTATTAACAACATAGCTCACCATGCTCTCTAATATTATGTCCCACCCATCTGCCAAGCTCCTCCCTCCAGTCCTCCTCCCATCTGTCTTCCATGGCTACTACCACTCCAAATGGAAAAAAGGTGGGGAGGAGGTATCTCAAAATAACACTCATTAAAGGGCACTAATTGGTTCTAATGTGTGTAACCTGGGACCAGGAAGTCCTCCAAATTTGCATTAAACACTAGTCACACATTTTCTGCCTGCCTCAAACCTATCTGAATGTTCTTAGTTTTTCTTAAAAGAATAAAATCGTAGTTTGGATTAGAAACCCTATTTCTATCTAATTATTCACTATCAACTTTGTATGTTTCTCAGGGTCCCCTTGAGAAACAAGCCAAGCTATTCCTTCATTCTAGCCAGTTAAGGTGCTTATGGAATAGGGTTTCTCAGTGGATATATCCATCAAGTGTGTGTGTGCGTGTGTGTATATCCATCTCCAAATATATATATCTCCATATCCACCAAATACATATATATCCATCTCCCTGCAAATATATATGTACATATATATATATATATCCATCTCCCTCCAAATATATATAGATCCACCTCCCCCAAATATATATATATGGATGATATATATATGGAGATGGATAGATCTCCATTTCCACCAAACACATATATATCCATCTCCACCAAATATATATGTATTTCTCTTCTTCGCCCTCTAAGCAAACAAACCCACACCCTTGAACGTCCACCAGGAGGCGCCGGGGGCGTCGCCAGACCTGCGGTACCTTCACCATTGGAGAGACCGCGAGGGATGCAGCAGCGATGGAACCCGGCTTCCTTTTTCAAGAATCAGCGTGAGGGAAGGGAGCAGAGCCGCGGGATTTTAGGGCGCCCTTGTCCCACTCCCCCTCCCGCGTGTAGGTAGCGTCTGGGATGTGTGCGGGCCCCATGGAGAGACGCTGGCGGTGGCTGCGGTGGCAGCTGGGGCTCCTACCGCGGCTGCAGCCGGCAGTAATCGGACCCCGCGGGCGCGGGGATTGAAGACGCGCAAGGGAGAGCGGCGAGCTGCGAACAAAAGCCCTCGGCGCGGGGCCCGAGCCCGGGACGTGCGGTGAGTGATCCCGCCCGGAGACCCGGGAGCGGCGGGCACTGGCGTGGCCGGGCTGAGTCCCCAGAGCCCACCTCGCTGGGATACCGTAGGGGGACTCGGAGGGCACCCAGGGGCAGGTGTCCAAGGCTAGATTGGGGTGGATGGTGCCTTTAGCACATTCAGACTTGGAGGGGACCGGGTGCATTTGAGAGGACACAGACGCCTTCTCCATCCCCAGCCAACACCGGGGGTGGGGGTAGGGGGGACCGGCATAGCTCCCAGCAAGCCCTGCCCAAAAGACAGAACAAGAATCGAACACCCCTCCCGGGGAGGCCTTTTGTAATTGAGGCATTTCTTTCAGCCCTTCCATCAGCCCCGGGCCCGGGTCTCCTTTGGCAGGGGGCAATCATATAATATGCATCATGTAAATTTAATCATACAAATCACAGGGCCTCTGAGCCTAATCCCAAATAAACTTCTTCCCTAGGCAAATGGGGTCCTCGCAGCAATGCACTTTGAGGATGAACAGGCCTCTTCGTTTTTTGTTCCTGCAAAGCTGCATCCCCGGTCCCCGCCTAAGCTACAAACAAATACACTAATCCTCCCGGGAACCCTCCACCGCCTCCCTGGCCCGCTACTGCCTGCACCGCGATCTTTTCATCTTAACTTGCAGCAGGAAGGAGATGCCTCCAGCGGGCCAGACGCCCTGGGAAGCCGGGCCCCAGACCCCTGGCCGGCACACCGGGGCTGAGGGAGGTTGAGGCTTTTCTCTTTGCACCAGTCCCCGCCCCCTCCCTCCCGCCCCCCGCCTGGGTTTTCAGGGCATTGGTATTATGATTTACGTTCCACCGGGCCTCTGAGCCTAATCCCAAAGCTGATTAAGTTGGGAGGGGGTGTATATGAATGGGGCGGGGGGGAACTGCTCTCATGTATTCCTCGGTGTCCCTACCTTGTCTTCCGCAGGGACTCCGCAAAAGGACAGGGCTCAGCCATGGTGGACCCCGTGCCGGAAGACGAAAAGGCGGGAACCGAGCCTGAAGGTTCGGAAGGGGACGCAGCCGCCGCATCTGTGCCCCCCGACGCACAGGGCGCCCAGCAGCCCGCCGCCTCCTCGGCCTCGGCCTCCGCCTCGGCCTCGGCGGCGGCGCCCCGCAAAGCTGAAGTCCCGAGCGCAGCGGAAGAAGACGGGCGGCGGGAGCAGTCTCCGCTGCTGCACCTCGACCTCTTCAACTTCGACTGTCCGGAGGCCGAGGGCAGCCGCTACGTGCTGACCAGTCCCCGCTCGCTGGAGGCCTGCGCGCGCTGCGCCGTCAAGCCAGTGGAGCTGCTGCCGCGGGCCCTGGCAGACCTGGTGCGCGAGGCGCCGGGCCGCTCCATGCGGGTGGCCACCGGCCTGTACGAGGCCTACGAGGCGGAGCGGCGCGCCAAGCTGCAGCAGTGCCGGGCCGAGCGAGAGCGCATCGTACGCGAGGAGAAGCGGCGCCTCTTCACGCCGTTGGGGCCCGCGGCCGCCGCCGCCTCGGTCCCCAGCGCGGGCGGCAGCAGCAGCAGCTGCAGCAGCGCCAGCCTCCCGGCCTCGCCCGCGCCGCGTGCGGCCCGCAAAGCCTCTTCCAGCCCATCTCCGGCCCGGACGCAACCACCGACCGCGGCGTCGCGGGCAGGTAGGAAGAGCCACTCGCTAGACTCGCTGTCCCGCCGTCGCGAGGGCGCCCTCAGTTCCGAGTCTGGAGCGTCGTCGTCGTCCTACAGCGGGGAGAGCCTGCGGGAGCTGCGCTGGCCTCTGCGGGCCTCGGCCAGGAACAGCTGCCCCGCGGGCTCCGCGTCCTCCGCCCCCAACCCCCTGGGCCGCCCTTCCGCCCTGGCCTTGGTGCCGCTCACCGGCCGCAGCTTCAGCCTGGGTGACCTGAGCCACTCTCCGCAGACGGCTCAGCACGTGGAGCGCATCGTGCGCCAAGTGCGCGCCGAGCGGGGCCTGCGCGGGGTGCCGGATCGCGACCGAAAGATCGCGGCGCTGATGCTGGCGCGCCACCAGGAGGAGCGCCTGCTGCTGGAGCAGCGCGCCGCGGCCCACGGCCAGTGGGAGCAGCAGCGCGTGCGAGCCGAGCAGCGGCGGGAGCGCGAGGAGCGGGAGAAGCAGCGCGCGCTGGAGCAGGGCCGCCGGGCCTGGGCCGCGCAGGTGGAGGAGCGGCGCGGCCGTCGGGGGCGCGAGGAGCGCGAGGAGGCGCGGCGGCGGCAGCGGCAGTGCGAGCGCGGCGAGGAGCGGCGGCGGGAGCTGGCCGAACACCAGGGCCTGCTGCGGCGGGAGCGGGTCGAGCGCGCGGCCCGGGAGGACAGGCTGCGCAAGCTGCAGCAGGAGCAGAACCTGAAGCAGCGAGAGGAGGGCCTGCAGGAAGGGCGCGAGCGGGCCGAGCTGGTCCGCAGGGAGCGCGCCCAGCGCGCGGCCCGCACCAAGCAGCGGCAGGAGGGCCAGCTGCAGCGGGAGAAGCGGGAGCTGAGCCGGGCCGAGCGGGCGCGCCACGAGGCGCTGCTGCAAGGCCGGGCCCGGCAGGAGCGCGCGGAGCGAGAGGGCTTGCGAAGCTCCCTGGAGGCCAGCTTGGGCCGCGCGCAGGAGAACTACGAGCAGCTGGTGGAGCAGCGCGCCCGCGAGCTGCGGGAGCGGGCCCGGCGGGAGGAGCTGCAGGGCCGGCGGGCCAAGGAGGTGGCCGAGCGCAAAGGGCGCGAGCACCAGGCGCACCTGGAGGCGCTGGCCCGGGCGGGGGAGCGGCGGCTGCAGCACGCGACGCAGGCAGCCGAAGAAGCCGTGCAGCAGAAGGCGCGGCGCGTGGGCCAGAGCCGGTTGGAGAAGGAGCGGACCCAGCGCGCCAATAAGCAGAAGGTGGAGAGGCACGAAGACTGCCGCCGGCAGGAGCTGCTGCAGGCCATCGGGCGCAAGCTGGAGCGGAGCGAGCAGCTGTCCCGGGAGCGGCGGAGCGCGCTGGAGACCGCCCGCTCCACAGCCCGGGCCTCCTTCCACGTGCGGGAGAAGGTACGCGAGGAGACCAACACGCGCTCCTTCGACCGCATGGTGCGGGAAGCCCAGCTGCACGCCAGCCTGGACCGCAAATGACCGCGGCCCTGAGCTGGCCAGGCGGCCCCGCTCAGCCCTGCGGGGCCTCCCTTGGCCTTTATGACCAGACTGCGGAAGTCTGCGGTCGGGGCCCAGCGCCGCGGCCTCGCCAGGCTCCCGACCAATGAGGCAATGAGAGGACAGATAGGAGAGCTGCCAGCCCACCGCCTTTTAAAAATCGGACTTCATTTGGAAATGACATAGCACAATCTTTAACCACATCCCCTTGGTGGCTCCCGCAGCGGCCCTCGCCAAGCTTCCCAGTGTGTCTTCGGGGTTGGAGTAGAAAAAGAGCGGGGAGAGGGGGGCCTGAGTCGGGACTGGGGGAGGGCCCCCGTAGGAGAGAGTGCAGCGGTGGCCGCCCCCTTCTGCAGCAGTCAGCCCAGGCAGCTTCCGCATGTGGGTGTCTGAGGTGACATTGGTTACCGCAGCTGAGGAGGCGTCGCCTTGGCTCACCTCCATCTTTTAAAATAATGGCAAGTTGCACAAAGCTCAGAGGCCTCGCAGAAAAGCACAGCTCTTCCAAGGTGTTAGACCACACCAAGGGACCCCAAAAGCGATTGGTTTTTGTATGCTTGACTTTTAAACTGCCACTTGAGCAAATTCTGGTCTTAGTTAAGGTAGTTTTTTTTGGTTGATTCCCATAGGCTTTCTAGGTAGACAATCATCTGCAAATAATGATCACTTTGTGTCTTTTTTCCCTCCCATTCTCCCAAGTGACACAAGAAATCGGTTGGTTTGGTGATGCTGTTTCGCTTTAGTGGAAGCCCCCAGCCCCTGGGGGAGATGAGTTCCCTAGGCAGCATTGTTCCGCCGGATTCTGCTTTCTTGCAGGGTAGCTTCAGGGGGAGGCCGTGTCTGATGCCCACCTCCCAGTGTGGAGCCCACTCGTCGAAAGACATCAGCCATGCCTTACGAAGCAGAGCTACCTTATGTGCCTGCCCAGGCCGATCCTGCCTAAATCTCCAGCCCTGGATGCTGTCCCTGAGGGTGGGCCCAGCGTGTCTGGAGCTAGGATTCCCTCGGGGAAGGAACTGTCCCAGCTGCCCTGACAGTCATCTCCTGTGGGGGCCGCTTTGCTGTGGAGAGTTGTGGTCGCTATTGTTGGTTCTGTAGCTTCCCCTCCTCCCTCACATGAGGAAAAAAGAGAATGTTCCCCCTTAAGTTCCTGGTTCCCCCTCACCTTTGCTGGAAGTGTTGAATCATTCTCTCCGTGCCTCACCTTTCCCACTGGCCAGACGGGGCCATCAGTATCTTCTCTTGGTACCTCAAGGTCTTCCAGATCCAAAGCACCGCCTCAGTATTATTTGTTGGTCTTCTTTGTGCCTTTCTTGACCTGGAGTAGAGAAGCAGGAGGGCTGCTGTTGGCCTAGTTGGTTTCTGGGAATATTGATTCCTGGGCATTGGAAGGGGCAGTGCATTACAGCAGATAATCATTTAGCTGCTGGGGGAAAATACTTGCAAGACCAGGCCACTCCCTGGTCCCAAAAGTCCCACTCAGTTGTCTTTGGGCAACTTTAATGCCTAGAGTGGTTCCTTCCCATGAAGCCGAAATCAGCCCCCTGGCCATATCCACCCACTGACTCTGCCTTCATCACAGAAAACATTACATTTTACATTAAATCAGGATCAGGAAATAAAAGTTACCAAAAAAGAAACAAAGAATCAGGGTAGAGAACTACTATATTAGACATGTTTCATGTATATTCTGCTGGGCAGAATTGTCCCTAAAATGTCTGGTATTACACACACACACACACATATACACACACTCCATCCGTACCCCCCCCCCCCAATTGCATGCCAGCAGGTACAAAAGCATTGTGCAGAAGGGAGCAATACTTAGGTGTTACACAGGAGCTGTGCCAAGGTTTATTTCTTGAATGGATGAATTTTTCCCTCTAATTTTCTTCTTGTCGGTAATCAGGTTATCAGTGAGCTAGCTGGAATAAATGGTATTGTCTGTGAGTCGGGGCATTTGACTAAAAGGTTAATCTGATACTTACTGGTTCTTACCTTGTGGCTCCTGATTTCCTAGAGAGCTTTTGAAACGTGAATAGGAAATTCCACGTAAAACTACTTTCTTCCAAAGTACGTACATTCATTTGAGAAGGACCGCAATCTGGTTTTCTGGATAACGCACTGAAAGGTACACAGGTGATCTTACCTTGCCCTCTGTTCAGTTTGTTTTCTGACTTACTGAGTGACTTTGGATAGATCACCTCTCTGTGCCTTGGTTCCCCACCTGTGGAATGGGGATTGTGACTTTGGCCTTCCTCAGCACTGTGAAGATGAATCAGAATCAAAGAGGTTTCTCAGCCCTATGACTTCAGAACTGCAGGTGCAATGGGCATAAACAGAAAGGATCATGTGACCGGACTATGCGCAGAGAGTATAATGTACTGTTGTGATCTAGTGACGAAAGGGATGGTCTCAAAAAGCACATTGCAGCTACCTGGAATTTAAATAAAGCTTAAAAAAGAAAAGCACATTGCCGATCATAGTGTCACATGTGATGCAAAGGCCCAGGTCTGAATCTGAATGTCACCAAATTAGAGGTTTACACTTAGCGAAAAGCACTGTGTAAAGGAAAAAAAAAACTTGGATTCCAAAAAAGAGAGAGAGAGAGATCCATATAGCTAAGTAAAATTAAAACAAAGACAGAAGCCAAACCTAGTCATCGTAAAGAATGGTTCTTCTAAATTTCAGATCATCCTCTAGAATATAGACCCATTGCTACATCCTAGGATAAGTGGTCATGTTGCCCTTTGAGGAGGAGCAATTTCCAGAATCCTTTGTTGGGCTCTTCATTTATATTCTTTGACGTGATACCAGAGAGAAGTAGTTCGTATTCTGAACTGCAGCAAGAGACAGTTGGAGGGTTGGGGGGCGATGGGGATAGTGGGTGGAGAAAGGCGTACTTCTCCTGATGTAAACATTCTAACAAGTGCCCAGAATTGGCCTCAGAGCACCATGCTGGAAGTTTTTTTACCATCCAGGAAATTGCAGCCCTGAAGCGGTCTCAGACCTTCACATTTGCCCTCTTGGAGCATCCCCGGGCTCCGAAAAGAGAGAACATGAAATGGAGTAAGGAGGAGTGGGAAGGGTTGGAAGAAGCTTTTGTTTGGTTCATTGCCAAGGAAACAAGCAGGACAAAGCTGTTTCAGATGCAATCATCGGTGAAGCTAGCCCAGCGTCCTGCTTAGGCAATGACCAGTGCCTACACCACATCCGGACAAGAAGACGGAAGTTTCCCTTCAGAAGCACACAGACTGAACCTTCAAGGGATTTGCCAAAGGTGAAGAGTGGATGGAGGAGTGAAGGCATATCAGAATGCAGTTTGTGTTCAAGCTACTCTGTAAAGTCCACCAGTTATCATTCCTTCTCCTTTAAAAAGTCCCTTGAAACAGAGGGATGCCTGACTTTGCATAAGGGGCTGTATATTATTTAGCCTCGAATCCCCTATAGATCACACTTTAGCACCTCACATATGGTTTGCACATAAATACTAGATGGAGAGAGGGATAGATGGTGGATGGCTGGGGGACAACTGACTGGTGATCCAATGAAATCTGTGAAGGATAGATCGGGTGGGCAAACCTCCTTTCATTTGACAAATTTGTATTGAACATCTGCTGTGCGCCAGGCATTGCTTTTGATGCTGGGAAGACAAAGTCCGATCACTGACCCTGGGGACCACTGATGCTTCATTGTCATGAACAGACATCTGTATGTCCCCATTGGGCTTAACTACCTTCCTACCCTGGTATCCATCCATAGGTAGATCTGATGGTCCTTCAGGCACTGACTTCAAGCCTTTTTAGTTTCCTGGGGACACGCCATCTGCCAACCAACCATCACTCAGTCCCTGTTGTTCTCTTTCCCTTGATTAGCCAGGAGCCTTGATTAATCAGGTCAAATTCATAAGGTCATGTACTTAATCAGTTTTAAATTACAGTAAAAAGAGAGAGTAAGATTAATTACCTTCAAGGGTGTTATTTGACACGACGTTAACAAAGGCAGCATAAATGATGATCGTCAAAAAAAGAAAGGTAATGATCATCAACCCAGAGAATGAGCCTCAGGCCATGCAGAGTCCCAGATCACTAAAACAAGGTACCAGCTTCATCATTCAACTGTTCCGTGCTGAGACAAGAAACTCAACATTCCAGCTTAAAAAAGCAATTCCAGCTTAAAAGTTTCAACAAAAAGAGATTTCTGATCAATACTAAATTGATGAGAAAGGTTAGTGAAGCAATTATTCTTCTTAAGGCCTCCAGGTGATTGTGGTTGCCCGTAGGTTGCTCTGTAGACTTGCCTTTTCTCCACCATACGACTGCCGTCTCCACCCTGCATGTCCCAGGGAAACATTTGGCAGATGAACACACGGAAACCTGGCATTTCTTGACACAGCCTGGAAAGCAGCTTTCAGGGACCCAGCAGATAGCTCTCAGTTCTAGAAATGTTGTTTAGGCCCTATAGGTGATACACGTTTGGCTTCGGTTGTCTGATGCAGCACCTGCTGTATTCTGACCAATCACGTGCTTTAATTACCTAATTGTATAGAAGAGCACCTGGTCCGCCCACCTGTGTCCGCTGTTCCACGGAGTTCTGGAGCTCTCTCTAGGTGCGCCTCCTCCCAGCCCAATGCATCCCTTCACATGTCCCTTCAGGCTGGGCCCTGGTGCTGCTAGGGCTTCAAAAAGCCAGGGCTGGGACAGAGGGTGGAGTCAGTATCAGATGTTAGGACATAGAGGGGAGGGTGGTTTCCTTTTGAGGAACAGTGATGATCATTGTTTGCACTGTTGTTACTTCTTGATTCATCAAATACTGTCATGTCCCATATGAGCACAGACTTGGTCCAAAGTGATTTTTAAATTAGCTGCCATTTTGAAGTCTTCATGCCTTTCTTCCTCCTCACTAGTACAGTATTGGTAGCATGTTCTTGTGTCAGACGCTTGCACAATTCATAGGACTGTCAGACAGTAGATCCGTATCTACTCCTGTGTGAGTGTCTGGATGCACGCACACACACACACACCTACCAGTTCCAGCATCAGCGTTCTTTCAGAGGGAGGGAAATTGTGGTTGTATTCTTCCAGGGAAGGGTGAGCTCTGAGGAAACGTAGCTGCCCCTTGGGAGGGGTCCATTGATTCCACCTACCTCCAACTCAGAGCTGCTTCAGGCTCTGGCCTGTAAGCACAGTGTCCATATTTCCCAAGCCCAGCAATGAGCCACGCGGGTGACAAAGGGTCTTCATACTGCCACTACACTTCTCCTTTCCCCTTCTCAGTGTGACAGACTGGCTGGGAAATGGAATTTGGATGCCAAAATGTTGACATTCGGAACATCTCAGCATGATGGAATGACTAACATCCACAAAGTTCTGAACATCCAGTCCATGCGGCTGCCATAGCTTCAAGGCAAAGAGTTTGGCAAAGAAGCAAGGATCTTGACTTATTCAGACTGTTACCTACTGTTCAATGGGCTCCTCTTGTCATCTATAAAAGGAGGACAACAGATCCTACATGGTAGGCAGTTGTTAAATGGGTTAATGCTTGGAAAGCAGCTCAGTCCCTAGAAATAGCACTCAATTCATGGATATTGTTATTCTGAACTTGGGTGGAAAAGGAAGGAATGAAGTAGGTTGAACATCAGCCAGGTGGTCCTAGTGGACACCAGGCTTTGATGGTAGCCCTTTGCAGTTGTCTGTATCCCTTGCTGTGTGGCAATCCCCCAACCAACCCAAAGGAAGGGGCTCTGGAGTAATGGTTCCCCTAGCGATGTGCTGTAGCCTGGGGCTGGGGAGGGAGGGATTACCTTGTTTACCAAATGTTTGGCAATAAAATTGACATCTGGTGGTAATTCTCAAAATTTTATTTTAAGACTTCCTTAAATGATGGCTAAGATGACCGAATGTTTTAAAATGTGTACACCTTTCTTGGGGAAGAGGATGTTTCAGTCGTGGTACCAAATTCTATAGTAGTATCTTTAGCAGAAGCACACAGAAGAGGTTGTGGGAGGTGTGCTGGTACTGCGGGCTGTGATGCCTGGTAGAAATTCTGGGATGGGCTGCCGTCTCTGCTGTGGCCGCGTGGGAATGAGAAACAGGGTCTGCGACAAGCTCAGCCTGGGAAAGTGCTGATGGCTCATTGTAGGAACAGATGTGGGAGCAGAAGGAGAGAGGTGGGTATGTATTCGCATCGCTTCATCCTCAACAAATGACTTTTCCTAAGAAGGCTCAGAAAAATGCTATTCTTCCCTGCGCCACTGGCCCTGCACACAGCTGCCTGGGGGATGGCTGCACAACTGGGCTTGTAGAAGTCGAGTCCCCATTCCGGATGTAGAGCAGTGCACAGCCGAGTGGCCCGTACCAGCTCTCCTGTGTATATCAGAAAGTGAGGTGCCCTCCTGCTTTGTCACCTTTCTTCTGCCCTTGGACACCCTAGAGGGAGGCTCCAGTGGACCTTAGAGGCCTCCTGAGCCCTCAGCAAAATAGTAGAGTAGGGTGAGAAGAGTGCCTACAGAGCCAAAGTGAACAATCTGTAAACGCTGGGATTGTGGGTGATGATAACTAATGCATACTGAGCACGTACACTGTGCAGCTGCTTTAAGCACCTAATCCTCACCAGGTCTCTATGAGGTAAGTAGTAGTAGTATTCTCATTTTACAGATGAGAAAACTGAGGCACCAAGTTTAAGTGACTAGTATTGGGCATAACTGGGCTTGGACTCAGTTAATCTGGCTGTACAGCAAATGCTTGTAACTAGTCTGTTCTGTCGCCTCTTGGGAATCAGTGGGAAATATATTTTTTAAAAGTGGGCCCTCCTGGAGCCTTCCAATGCCAGCCATTTGAATCACCACCCACTGTGCCCATGCGTAAGGCCTATAGGGACTCAGGCTCAGACCCCATCTGGACCTGGTGGGTTGTGCTGACCCTGAGGGTAAGATTGAGGTTCACTGCCTGGACAAAAGATGAGAGACTCTCATGCTGACCCTGAAGCTTAGTGCATGTTCTAGAGCAGAGGTTCTCCAAGGGTGGTCCTAGGCCAGGAGGGTCGGCATCAGCTATTCTGGGGGTGGGACCTTGCAGTCTGTGTTTTAACAAGCCCTGCAGGTGATTCCAGTGTGCACCTAAGTTTGAGAATCACTGCTCTAGACCCATGCTCTCCAGTTCGGGAGTCACTAACCACATCTGCCTGTTTCAATGTAAATTAGTCAAATTTAAACAAAACTAAAAATTCAGCTCCTCAGTCACACTAGCCACCTTTCAAGAGTTCAGTAGCCACATGTCCCTGGTAGCCACCCTATCGGACAGCAGAGGTGTAGAACATGTCCATCATCACAGAAAGTTCTATTGGGTTGCACTGCTCTAGAACCCAGTAGCAGAACCCTGCTACTCCAGACTGTGGTCCACAGACCATCAGCATTGGCATCACCTAGGAGTTGGTTAGAAATGAAGAATCCCGTTTCCATCCTAGAACTTCAGGTTCAGAGTCTGCTTTTTTTTTGCAAGATCCCCAGTTAATTCATGGTGCTCTTTAAAGTGTGAGAGCCACTGCTCCGGAAGGCAAGCCCAAATCCAGTTCATTTTGCATGTGTGATTAACTCCCATTGGTAAATCCTCCCCACCACCCTACCTCCTTGTTTCTAGGCAACTCTTTTCTTCCTGACAACTTTGTGTCATTGGGGCTAGGCTTGCACTTCCTAGGCCACCGGATCATATTTCAGAACTGAAAGGGAAATGAGACACCATCCATCCCTCTCTCCATTTGAATGATCTGAATAAGTCCCCTGCCTTGGCCAGATGTTATGCTGGGGCTTCCCACTCCAACACATTCCATTCATTCTGATCTTATTGGGACGGTTGCAGGTGTCAAAGAGTTAGCTTCCCAACGATCCCTAAGTACGTGGTTTTCTAGAAGACTTCGTTCTGCCGAAAGGAGAAAAATAAAAAGCTACCTATTAGAGCAGTTTAATAAAAATCTCTCGTTTGCTCTCTCCATCTCGGGGCTGCCAGCTGCATGTTTTATTTTCTGGATGTGGCCTGTACCGACTATTCCCATCTATAACTGGCTACTCCTGCACGCAGAGCCAAGTGCTTGTTTTCACTATCTTGTGAAGCCAGGGGTTTGAGTGCTAAAGTCTGGTGGTCTACCTGCAAAGGGGAATCCGGTAGGGTGGGCTTCACCTCACCTGATACACGCATTATTACTTATCACACCAGCCCTTCCTGCCTCTTGAGATTCACAACAAAAGGATATTGGGAGCGAAGCCGTTTAATTATTTGGTACGGGCCCAGCCAGAAGCGCTGGCCTTACTTTTCATAGTCTGCCTCCGTTGCCATCGGCGGGTCGAAAATTCTGCATGGGCTCCCATTTCCTGCAGCCACTAAAAGAAATGGAAACAAATAACAAGGAGGGAGGGGAGTGAACTGCTTTGGGAGGGGAAAAGGCTGACCGAGGAAGGGTTATTAAAATAAGTAAAAGCATCACTATGTTCCAAAAAGGAGAACATGCCGTGAGAGCACAGAAATAAGAGACAGGAATAAAGAGAAAGGAGGAGAGGTTGGAGCACACTAGGATGAAGCCATAGACAGAAAAATGCAGGAGGGATATGTATCTTATGAGTCTGAGCATGGCTAAGTAAGTCAATGTTTCAACAGAGGGCTTAGAAGCCCCTCACTGGAACCATCTGAAGTAAGAGCCAGGGAGGAGAAAGGAGAGAGCAGGTGCCTTAGACACTGATGGTTTGCTATTTGGGTCCCGACTCAAAATGTGGTCATGGTTCATAGATGCCAGATCTACATAGATAAGGGTAGGCAACCTGACTCTAAGGGGTTTTCCAAAAGTTGCCAAAACTTCTAGCAAAAAGAATGTACAAGTAATGAAAACATGTACAGTTTCTTCTGCCAGTGATTAAACCAGTTAACAAATCCTTGGAATCCCTTAGAAGGTACTTTTGAGAGTCTCTTCTCCGTGTGGGCACCAGAATGGATCCAGTTACAACCTCGAGTAGCAGAAGAAAAGGTATGCAAAGCTCAAGGGAAAGCCAGTATGCTTCGTAACTTTGAGGGCACGTTTGGTAGCAGTTGCATCATTTGGAAGGCGAAGACTTGAGATGGACACAAAGTGCTGGAGTTCAGAATGATTTAGAAAGTAATAGATTATATTTGTTGGGCAAGAGAAAATCTGCTACGGATTTTCTTTACTGTTCTTATTGTCCAATCCTGATGAAAGGTGCCAGATTGCCCTGAAGCTTTTCGATTTGGCTGAACGATATGAAATTGCTGATCCTCGACTGTTTTTTGACCTACAAAGCAGCAAACAGCAAGGTGACTTTTGCCCTAAATGGGCTGTCAGAAGCCCCTCAGGAACTGGGCATGGAGGTAGGAAGGAGATGCCCAGATGGCTGGGGTGTCCAGGTCTCATGCAAAAATAGATGTCCCTGAAGGAGCTGTCCCAGACAGGCCAAGAGCAGCCTGCTGCTGTGCACAGGCAAAGGGGCAGCTTCTCTGCCTGCAGGAAGCAGAAGTTCACATCACTGTGTCTAAATGGGAGCTCGCTTGGCCTCCCCCACGACAGCAGTGGGCTGCACAGTAGTGCATTTTCTTAGAATCTGCAAACTTTTCTGCAGAGTCTGTGGCCTTCTGTCTGATGCACACTCCCAGGGGTCCTGTAGAAGCAAGTCGATCAGCACGCGGCTGCCTGTCCAGAATACCAAGCAGCAAACAGCAGTCTCTCTGCCCCAGCCGACTGCACTGGCACCAACTCCCCGCTCCAAGAGCCCTCTCCCTCCCTCCACGGTGGCTCTTCTACAAACCCACTTGTTTCCAGGTGGCAGAAATAGGCCCCGCAATCCAACAATGATTCTAAAACCTTCTCCATGACGACGCAGGGCCGCAAGCAGGCTGCCAGCTCAGAGCCAGCCAGCGAAAGGCCCCAGGGGCAGATGGCATAGAGACAGCTCAGGGCAGTGGGGGATGCCAAAAGTCAGCCCGAGCAGCTTTGCATTCTGGGAGTTAATGCCCCAAACTCTGGAAAAGGGGTCTGGGGAAGCAGTGAGCAAATGTCTCTAGATGCCCAGCAATGATCATTCATTAACCTTGACTTTAGCACCGAAGCCAAATAGTCCAGAGCAGCTTGGACGTCCTTTCTCCCTGTTACAGCTGAACAAGAGGAGGGAAATCCTGAGAATCCAGCAAAGAAGGACCTGGTTTTTTAAATGCGCTGCCAGTGCTTTGTGTTTGGACAAATTCTTTATAAATCTCAAATGTTGTCCAGATGGTGTGTCTCACAGATGTTGCCTCCCCCAGCTGGCCCATATCACCCTTAGCCCCCGCTGCTGGCGAGGTGGCCGGAGCCCGAGAACCAGGGTCTCCGCTTCCCCTCCCTAGTATCTAATGACAGCATTAACCTTAGGGCAGGATGCTAGGCACAGCAGGGATGGCTCCTTGAGATGCGGCATCCACAGAGAAGCTCTCTAGGAGACAGCTTACTGTTGGCAGTGTGCGGGGGCATCCAGAAAAATCATAAACAAGTGAGAAAGCCAAATGAGCAAGGTAGGGGAGTATCTGTGAGTTGGAAACCGGGGTGAAGCTAGGAGCCAAACCAGATGGCATCAGTCCTCCTTCTCAACTCTGCCCTTCAGTTTTGGCTTCACTATGGCTAACGCAGAGGCAGGACCCCCGGACCTCTAGGCACCCTTTGGTGGGGAGCCAGGTGCCTCCCCTGCCATGTGCATACTGTACCCCACCCAGCCTCACCCCACCTGTTTAAGCAGAGCCTTTCCAATGGTGTGGTGCTTCAATGGCTGGGTTTCAAAACGGGGGGTACCAAAGGCTCCCAACTCCAACTTGAGAGCAGAAGGACGTACTCATGTCAGAGGCATTGAAATCGGACCATTTGCCACCAGTCAGGAAATCAGGCAAACCCAAACTCAGGGCACCCAGAGCTCTTTATCCCCATTCTCCTGGGATTTTCAAATAGGATCAGGGGTCTCTCCCTCTCAACTCCCCACTACTCTTCTGATGGGGTCAGCACTGAGCTCCCGTTCTGCCATCAACACTAGCTCTTGCTACGGGGCAGAGGAGTGGACATTTCCTTTGTGTGGCTTCCTATGGTCACTTACTCTCCACACAAAGAGGGAATTACCAAGGGAGGGCCAAAGGCATGTCAGCTCTGGCTCGGGGCTAGCTCATGGCTGCAGATACTTGATGTCAAAATGCATTACTTTTATCTCCTAAATTACAGGGCCTGCTATGTAACTTGCAGTGCCCAGTGCAAAGTGAAAATGCATGGCCTCTCATTTAAATATTATTAACAGTTTCAAGACAGCTTCAGCAGAACATAGAACCACGTACGTAGCCTTTCTAAGGGCAGGGCCCCGCGTGACCACACGAGTTTCACGAGCTGACTCTGCCAAATTGTTATACTTTACAGAAGAGGCTGTAGCCCAAACACCAGGAGATATAATATCTGAAGTTTTTAACTTTGAGGGGGATTAGGACTTTTTGAGTTGCAAAACCAGATTTGTATTAGACAAAAGACAGAAATTCGGACACCTTATTTTATTGTGTTTTAAATTTAATTCCCGTTCTGATCCTTCCCTTCAATGGAGTGCAAGGATTGGGAGTGTTTTTCTAGGACCATCAGATATGGGTGGTAGGACACAGCCTTTCCCAAAGTGGGGGAACCTGCTTTCTGCCCATATCATTGAGAACCAGCCCTCTTGCAAAATTGTGTAGTGGTTAAAACTGGAGAGTCAGACACACCTAGCCTTTGGATCACCTTAGGCAAATTATACCATTTCTCTGAGCCTCAGTTTCTTTGTCTGTAAAGTGGGACAATAATGGTAAATACCTGATGGGTTGTCCTGAAAATGAGATAAAGCATGCAGAGAAAGGGCACCTGGGGGTTCAGTTAGTTAAGCATCCACCTTAGGCTCGGGTCATGATCTCAGGGTCCTAAGATCGAGACCCTCATTGGACTCTCCACTCAGCGGTGAGTCTGCTTTTCCCTCTCCCTCTCCCTCTGTGATCTTTCTCGCTTTTGCTCTCTCTCAAATAAATGAATAAAATCTTAAAAAAAAAAAAAAAAGCATGCAGTGAAAATGAGCATAGTGCCTGGCAGGTAGTATGAGCGCAATAAATAGCTTTTATTATTAATCTCATTATTTTTTTTTAAATCAGTGCCTCTAAAAGTTGAATTCTGTTGAAACAGAGGTGACCATTAGCTGAACAATTTCTCTTAACTTCACTGGGAGAGAACGTGCTGGGAGGGATGCAGAGAGGCTGGCTGGAGGTGTGATGTTCCATGCAAATCACAGACCTTAAGAGTCCAGTAGGGTGAGACCACTGACCCTCAGCTAAGCTCCTGAGGCATCCCCCTGCCAAAGCTGAATAAAGGTAGTTTTTGCCCCACTTCACAGACAAAATTAAGTTGAAACGAAAGCTGTCTTAATTTTAGATTACCCCCAGTGATGTTTTTCTTAAGACCTTGGTTCATGCTTCTGGATATCTATACTAGAATGTAGTATAAAAGGGTGACCATTTAAAACCAACATGTATTGAGTATTTTAAAGCTTAAGATTACAAAGATCCATGCCTTCCACGTATTATGATTCCTGAACACTTTTAAGTAAGGTGAACACGAACTTCGGAATGGTGACCTTGCATTAGCTAATGTGACCCCATGAGGGGTGTGCCCAGGGGATTAATGACACTAGGGGACTCCCCTGTTTGATGGCTTATTTGAGGGTGGCCTCCCCTCCCACCGCACTTCACCCCATGCTCCACTAGGGAGGAAATGCCAGCATAGCGTCTCAGAATCTGTGCCCAAGGGAGCTCAGCTTTTTATATCTTTCCAGAAATGTGTGGGATGCTGGCTGAAACACTGGGGAGTAAACCACTATAATCTCCTTGTCACAGTGGAGGACATGCTTGAGGCAGATGTGGGGTCTGATGCCCCATCTTCTCAAAAGTACCAGTCTCATTCTTCTTTGGTTCAAGGATCCATTCCTCTGCTCTGGGGCAAACTCAATCCCTAAAGACCTGCTTATATCTGAGGCTGGAGGTCACTAGACCCACTGAGCCCTTGGAATGCTGACACTATTTCTGAGCCTTCTGGGCAGTAGAATCACAACTGTGCACACTGGAGGTTTGTTTAGGAATGTGAGGATGCTGTGCATTTGGTTCCCAAAGCTGAGGTTGATGGTGGGGGGTGGGGGGGCGAGGCAGGCAGACTGCGCTCTTCTGAACCCTCGGGCCACAATGAAAGATGCTGTCTGTACAAAGAACCCCAAAGAACGGTCTGGCAAAGGAAGGAAGGAAGGAAGAAGGGAGGGGAGGAAGGAGGAAAGAAAGAAAGAGAAAGAAAGAAGAAAGAGAGAGAGAGGGAGGGAGGGAAGGAAGGAAGGGAGGAAGGAAGGAAGGACTAATAAAAGCAGCAACGTCTAAGTGCTGCCAAGGTCAATGCTCTTGGGAAGTGTCTCAAGGAAAGGCTGGCTGGAGGCCAGAGCCCCAGCTCTCAGAGCAGCTGCCAAAGCCTTGGCCTGTTGCATGGTGCATGCTCCCATCTACGTAGTGACCAGAGAAATCTATCAGGGCAGCCCCATCGCAGATTTGTAAACAGACCTCCATAGTTGTACGTAAATTGAAAACAGCTTATAAAAGAATTTGCACACTTTTCCAATTAAATGTGATGCATAGATTTCCACAACACCCACCCCTTTCACCCAGGTTTTCAAGGCAAAGATAACCAAGGAAGGGTCACTCCTGCTATAAGTCACAGACCTAATCAAAACCCTGCCAGGTCTCACGTTTGGGTGAAGCACATCCGATAACAGGGGTTGTGGGCTGGGATCTAGCACTGGGTTGCACTTTGGCCATAGTCAAAATCCCGCTTGGGAAGCACGCCTTCCTGGGGCCTGGCCTGTCTGACGGGACATGGAAGAAAGTCCTGAGTGTGTCTGTAGGAAGACAGAGAAGAAGGGACCTGTTCTGCAGTTTCTGCTTGGGATTAAGCACGAGGAAGTGCTTACAACCTCTGTAGGTGAGAACGAAGGCAGAATGCAGGAGTGTGGCACAACCCCTGAACTAGTCAACATTTACTGAGTGCCTACTGTATTCCAGGTCCTGAGCAAAAGGAGCACGTAAGATCGTGGTCCCTGCCTCAAAGCACTCCCAGGCTGGGCCACGTGCGGTGTGTGTGTTGCAAACAAGCCAACAAGTCTTTATAGGGTTCTCTGGTGTGTGCTCCCGTGAGGGCATGGGTGAAAGCTCCCAGGAAGTGCTGGTCCAGCGATGCTCCAAGACAGCTTCCTGGGAAAGGACAGCTAAGCTGAGGCCTCAGAGAGGAGCACAAGGCTGCGAAGAGGCTTATTTTTCTCTTGTGTTCTAGTGCCTGGGAAGGCAGGTGGTCCGGGCTGGGTAGATGGTCCCATGGCACTCGTGGTCCAGGGCCTAGCTTCCTTCTATCTTACCTTGCCGTCTTCTAGGGTGTTTTCTTTATTTGCACGATCAAAGTTAACCCAGCAACACCACCTCCATGTTCCAGGAAAAAAGAAGACGTAGAAGGCAAACAATTTCCTCCTGTAGATGTTGTGTACGTCAGTTTTTGCTTCCTTCTCACTGGCCTGCACTTAGTCGTATGGCCACTCCTGACTGCAAGGCAGGCTGGAGAATATAGTCTCTAAGTAGCCGTCCGTCAAGCTAAAACTACGAGAAAAAGGAAGAGAATGGACGCTAGTGGACAATTAGAAGTTTCCGTCACAGCAGGGAGAGAATGGTCTATGCATATACCACAGTCAAGGGCAAGAAGCAAAAGAGGGTACGAGGGGTTGGGATGGATTCAGGGAGGGCTGTGCTATGTCGGGCATGGTCATTAATCCTTTCACCCAGAGCCTCATGACCTCAACCTTGAATAAAAATCACTCTGAAATTTGCAGTCGATTTGGTCTATGAATAATTCAGCATGGCTCTCAACTCGGGAAGTATTCGGTTTCTGATGCTTTTTAACCTACAGGAGACGGACAATAGGTAGCACGCCTCGGGGATGCATCTGCTTAAGTTTGAGTGAGTAGATGGGAGGGAGGAGGGAAGGAAGGAAGGATAAAAGGAAGGTGGACAGGGAGGGAGAGAGAGGAGGGGGAAGGAAAGTTAGGGATAGAACAAATTGCCTCCTTCAAGCATCTCAGAACAAGGATTTTAGCTCATGCCAGGTATCAGGCTCTGGAGAAAGAGCCGTAGTCAGGCTGTGGGAGCTCTCTGGGTGACAGGCACCCTGCCTCCCAGGGCAGCTGCAGAAATGTGACGACTGAGTGTGAGCTTGTCCACCAGGGAGTGGTGATCCCAAGCAGGAACCCAGAACCAGTGTGCATAGCTCCTCTTGGAAAGCCCAAGGCTGCAGGACCATCCCCCCCTTCTGGCTTGGCATTGTCCCAAGACTAGAAGGGGCAGAAGGAGAGAGATGGGGACTGGGGTCCAAAGGCTGAGCTCCGGCCCCAGTTCTACCTTCTGTGGCAGTGGGACCTTGGGCGGATGGCTGGTGTGTGGTGTGACAGGATAACGGGATCTGGCCAGAGACCTCATATCCTCCAGGCCTACCCCATCGTGAGACAGATGAAATGCAAGCTCTTTATTATTGAAGTGTATCTGCCCTGGTAGACGAGGCTGCCCCACGTAAGGGACCCCTTCATGTAGGCTGTGAGGGCTCTCGTAGGGGGCCATTTTTCGTTTCTCCTGAATCCCAGAACGACGTAACCCTCCCATAGTAAAGAAAGATGCATCCCACAAAAAGCATGCCGAGGGAAAGTGAGCAAGAATATCTGTCCAATGAACCATGAGAGACGATGGACTCTGAAAAACAAACTGAGGGTTCTAGAGGGGAGGGGGGTGGGAGGATGGGTTAGCCTGGTGATGGGTATTGAGGAGGGCACGTTCTGCATGGAGCACTGGGTGTTATGCACGAACAATGAATCATGGAACACTATATCTAAAACTAATGATGTAATGTATGGGGATTAACATAACAATAAAAAAATTTTTAAAAAAAAGAATATCTGTCCAAGATTCAGGCAGAGCAGGTTCATTTCACACCCTTCATGCTTACTCATGGAGGGAAGTCCCTGGGCTTGAAGGAGAGCCAAGGAGGCACCCCTCCCCATCACACAGGCCTAGAGCACTACCTCCTTCCCCAGGTACCCCATCAGGCCGGGTGTCTGCTATTCCTTAGGATGGGAGAGGAGGGTGGGCAGGGCTAGGCAGAGTGGGGATTCAAGTTTCTCTTGAGGCCAGCATTCTCTGACCACTGTTTCTTCATCTTTAAAATGAAAACTGTAAAAGCACCAGGCCTGTTTCCTCGTGAGCTGACTGGAGGGAAAGCTGAGCCAGTGGAGGTGAGAGCGAATGGCAAGGAGCCTCTCCACATGGGTGACCTTTGTTGAGGCGGCCAGTCTCTACTTCAGCAAGCCCTTGCAGGACCGGAGATGGACAGTAAGCATATCCAAGGGAACAGCAGGCTCGCTGGAGGGGCTCATTGTGGATGAAACTAGTCCTTGCCGGTGAGCTGCCTAAATGCTTGTTGGGAACACTCTTGTGACACCTTGAGGAACAATACTCCATGGTAGACAGTCTGGCACAGGGGCAGGTAGGTGGTTGTACGTGGTTCACACGACTGTGTTGGGAGAGTCCTACAGCCGGGCGGCTGGGTGGCTCAGTCGTTAAGCGTCTGCCTTCGGCTCAGGTCATGATCCCAGGGTCCTGGGATCGAGTCCCGCATCGGGCTCCCTGCTCAGTGGAGAGCCTGCTTCTCTGTCTGCCGCTCCCCCTGCTTGTGAGCACTCTCTCTCTCTGTCAAATAAATAAATAAATACAATCTTTAAAAAAAAAAGAAGAAGAGGAGTCCTACAGCCTCCTCCAGTAACAGGCTCCTGGCGTCCTCCTCCATCTCAGGGAGGGAAACTCAAACTTGAGTCCACTTGTACCATCGCCGACCGCTCTACTCAGACTGAACTGACCCAGAAAGCTGGGCGTCGTCCCTCTTCGGCTCTTAGCAGCAAGAGACAGACTCATTTGTAGGCAAATATTCAAAACATTCTAACCTCAGTCTTTTCCTTCAGATCCTCCCAGCAAGGCTGTTGCCATGGCAACCGCTGCTGACCGCCTTCAGGAAGCCGCTGGAGCCCAGGGCGGATGTGCTCCTGCTGTGGCCGCTGCTCCTCAGCATTGCCCACCCGGTGATGCCACAGTCCTGGCAGGTGGCACTACCCCCGCGCACGCGCGCACCGCCCCAGCGATCCCCTGCATTTGC